>NC_083713.1:32564736-32867894 GCF_033118175.1 Dama dama | reverse complement strand
AGGCTGTTTCCATCTCATCTCCTATTTTTAATGATCTCCTGCATCTCTGGGCTCAGCTCCAGCTGCCTGTTCACCCATGCACCTGCATGACCCCTGCCCAGCTCCTGCTGTTGGGCTCCACGACTGTGCGTGTGCCTGCGGTGAAATCCTGCGGTCACAGGAGTGCACACAGATAGTCAGGACCCCACAGCTGCCAGTAAGTCCATAGTTGACCCTGGCTCTTGCCGCTGGCCCTGGCGTTAAATGGGAGTCTCCCACCGGTCCTACTCTAGCCACGTACTTGCAGCTAGGGCCCACAGCTGAGTGTGTACACACTGCCTACTCTAGCACCACCACTGTTTGTCCTAGCCCCCAGCTGCTGGGGACTATTAGTGCTGCTGAGAATCCCAGCAGTCCTAGAAAACACTGTGGACTCCCCTCAGGGCTTGTCAAGGACTCCACAATTGTCGAAGAACCCAGCAGTTCGAGATGAGACACCACATTCCCCTATCCTTGAAGCAGACACATGCCCCTGCTCTCTGTGCCCCGCACATCTAGTCCTGGGGTCACTGCATGCTCCAGAATGCCTCCACTTGCAGGCAAAGATCTTTCTTACTGACGTTAAATCCATAAAATCTGGAAGAACTGTACTTCTTCAAATGCATAGACACCTACACAAAGCTACAGGGATTACAAAGAATCAAGTAAATAAGACACAACCAAAGAAGTAAACTTCCAGGATGTGACACAGAGGAAGTGGAGATAATATGAAATGCCTGACAAAAACTTCAAAATGAAAAACTTGACCCAAAGTTAGCAGAAGGAGGGATATAACAAAGATCAGAGTAGAAGTAAATGAAATCTAGAACAGGAAAGCAATAGAAAAGATCAATGAAACTAAGTTGTTTTTTGGAAAGAAACAAAAATGGACAAAGCTTCCGCTGAAAAAAAGGATAGAAGAACTCAATTCTGAATTAAAGGATAGACATTACAACTCATACTACACATATATAAAAGGCACAAAGAATATTACATGCCAACAAACTGGACAACTTGTAAGACATGGATAAATACATAGAAACAGACAACCAAGGCTGAATTATGAAGAAATAGAAAATCTGAACAGAGCAATAACAAGTAAGAAATTGAATCAGTTGGTGCTCTGTGTGACGTAGGTAGGTGGGATGGAGGGTTGGGAGGGGATGTATGTGTACACATAGCTGATTCACTTTGCTGCACAGAAAAACTAACACAACATTGTAAAGCAATTATACACCAATAAAAAAAGAAATTGAATCAGTAATCAAATGAACAAACAGCCATGTTCATGGATCAAAAGAGTTTTTATTGAAATGTCCTTACTTCCCCAAACCATCTACAGATTCAGTGCATTCCCATCAAAATTCCAATGGTATTTTTCAGAGAAATAGAAAAAAATAATCCTAAAATTCATATGGAACCACAAAAGATCCCAAATAGACAAAACAACCACAAAAGATCCCAAACAGACAAAACAATCTTGAGAAATAGCGAAGCTGGAAGCCTCACTATATTGTGAATTTATGGTAATGAAAAGAGAATTATACTGGCATAAAAAAGACACATAGATCAATGGGACAGAATCAGAAGCCCAGAAATAAACCCATGCACATATGATCAACTAATATTTGACAGTGGAGCCAAGGACACTGAAAGGAGAAAGGATCTTCTCATCAATGAATGGTGCTGGGAAAACTGGATATTCACTTGCAAAAGAATGAAATTGAGCCCCAGCTTACATGACTTAACATAATTGTCTTGAACTGGATTAAGGACTTAAACATAAGGTCTATAAACATAAGACTCCTAAAAGAAAGTGTAGAAGGTAAGCCCCTTGACATTGGTTTTGGCAATGATTTTCTGGATGTGACACCTAAAACACAAGCAACAAAAGCATAAATCAGAAAGTAGGAGTACATCAAACTAAAAAAACGTCTGCACAGCAAAAGAAACAACCAGCAAAATGCAAAGGCAAGCTACAGAATGAGAGAAAATATTTGCAAATCATGTATCTGATACAGTTAGTACCTAAAATATGTAAGGAACTCATAATTCAATTCCAAGAAAAACTCCAGAAGAGTCCAATTTTAAAATGGACAGAAATCTTAAACATTTTTCAAAAATAAATACAGGAATGGTAAGCATGTATGTGAAAAGTTTCTTAACATCACTAGCAATTAGGAAAATGCAAATATAAACCCCAATAATATATCACTCCATAACAGTTAGAATGGGTATTTTCAAAAAGAAAAGAAAAATAAATTCTGATGAGAAGGTGAAGTAAAGGGAACACTGTTACCTTGCTGGTGAGAATGCAAATTGGTATAGTCCCTCTTGAAAATCGAATTGAGGTTCCTCAAAAAATTAAAAATAAAACTCTCATGTGACCCAGAAAATCCACCCATGGATAGATCTCCAAAGAAAATGAAGTCCCTATCTCGCAAAGAGATATTTGTAGTCCCATATTTATTGCAGTACTATCTACAATAGCCAAGACATAGAAACAACCTGAGTGTCCAGTGATGGATGAATGTGTAAAGAGAATGTGGCAAATATATCTATAATGGAATATTATGCAGTCTGAAAAGGAGAAAATCCTGGCACTTGCAACAACATGGGTGGACTTTGAAAGTGAAAGAGAGAGAAAGACTAATACTGTATGATCTCATATGTGAAAGCTGAAAACACTGAACCCATAGAAATACAAATCAGAATGGTGATTGCCAATGGCTAAGGGGTGAGGAAAATAAAATGTTGGTCAAATGTTAAAACTTTTAGTTAAAAGATGAGTAAATTCTGGGGATCTAATGTTCAGTATGGCAACTATAGCTAATGATACTGTATTCTATACTTAAAAGTTGCTAAGAGAGAGGAGTTTTAATGTTCTCACCATAGAAACAACTACAAAATGATAATTATGTGAGGTATAGGATATGTTTACTTATCTGGTAAGCATTTTTTTCTCTTGCTGTGTGTATGTATGTGTGTGTGTGTGTGTGTATATATGAATATATCAAATCATCACATTGAATACCTAAATTTTTACATTGTTGTATGTCAACTATATTTTAATATAGTTTAAAAAAAGGAGTAATCAGTACTGTAATATTATAGTAACTCACATTCTAAAGCCTCCTTGAAGGTTTCTTCTAGACAGGACTATTGTCTCCAATTTTAATATAGTTTTAAGTGTTACTTCTATGCCTTGGCCTCTGTAGAGGGAAGATTAGTATTTTTTTAATGATTAAGAACAACAGTCTTATTGAATCACATAGGATGATATTTACCTAGTTACATTATAGTTTTGATTAAAGGTTTTCAAAATCCATCGATGGAGGCAAGGAAAGCACATAAGATTCTGAAGTAAGCCTCAGAAATTAATAGTCATGCTGCTGCCATATTCAGAAAGACAAACGCTGTATCATTTTTCTAGGAATCATTTCATCTCTTTCTGAGCAGGGGACACATGGCAAATATACCTTGCATATTTGCTCCTTTCTGTATTTATTTACTCCTGTATTTGTTCCTTTCTCTGCTGGTTTCACCATCTTCCACTTCCCCCTTACTGGTACATAAACACAGATACAACCAGGGCAGGTGCTGAATTAATTACTTAAGGCTTTTTTATTTTTTAAACAAACTAGAAGATATCTCATTTCTACTAATAAAAGTAATTCATACTTCATTTTTTAAAAATTCAGGCTAGAGATGAAATTCATAAAACTACAAAAATTCATAAAACACATCCAAATATCACCACCAAGATATGTAGTGTTTAATGTATAGGCCTCTACATATTTTCACAAACTTAGATACATATGAACTTATAAGAATTTTAAAGAGTTGGAAAATGTTAAAATAAGTAGAAATATTTCAAACACACTCCCCTCTTCAGCAAGTATTTTCAAATGCATATACATACACCCATTCCAATTGTGACTATAGGATCAATACATGAACAGATACGTGAGGCTGCTTATGATGAAACTGTGAATCTCCTGGGAGCCTGCCCGAGAACCAGAGGCTGAGTTAGCAAGCATTTGCAACTAAGGGTTTCTATACACATTTTATTTAAAAGTGCTCCCCTAGGAGGATTAATACTTGGAAGCAAGGCTGGTTGATGATGTCCTCTTTGCTACCACAAAGCAGCAGCACAAAAAACCCAGCTTCATTTCCTGTTCACTGGAGTCAATTCAATTAAACAGTGTATCCTCCAGATGTGAGACTTGGAACTTTTAACCAGCACCAGTGCCTTCACTGCTGAGAGGGGTGGGGGGAGGGGGCATGCAGAGAGAGAAAGAGAAAGAAAACCCGAGAGCTCTGTAAGATGAACCAAATGTAGCACTCAGCTGCCAGCTGACAGTTTTAAGAAACAAATGACCTTAGGTTACTCTAACCATGACCCTATCCAAAATACATAAAAACACAAAAATCAATTTTACTAACATAGAAATAATGGGAAGAAATGCATCAAAATTCAATAATCGTTTATCTCAAGACTGTGACCTTATTTTTTTCTTCTTCTTGTATTTTTCCAGTTTCTACAAAGAACATGATACTTTTGCAATCCAAGGAATAAGTACTAGATTTTAAGAAAATAAATATTTCTATGGTGCAATGTGTTCCCCCAATACATCAGGTGACACAGACCCATTTGAATTGTACAGCCTGATGAAATGTGATTAAGCAGCTTACCTTCATGGGCCGACTGCACAGAGCCGGTCTGTGATTCCTGACTAGTGTGTGTGTATACTGAGATTTGGTTCATGGTTGCTGTTTCTTTATACCAAACCAGCAAAGATTGGTGCAAAGATTTAAAAACCAGATACAGACACAAATGAGTAAAGTGGATGCAGCTCCCCTTTAGAGGGACACCCAAAAGGGGCTAGCCATAAGCAGAGCGAGCAAGCAGTGAAGTCATGGGAATCTGGAGCTGGGAGCTGGTTGTCTTTCATATTTTTGGAGGCCACATCACAATATCAGACTAACTTACTACCAAATAGGGCAAACTTTGTGGTCCACAAGTTCACTTTCTAGGTCCATTTCTTATCATTAATCCCCCAGTACTGTGTAAGTACTGCATAAAGCAAAGTCCCCAGAAAACCGAGTACTACTCAGGGCTGTTCAAACAACTTGCAGTGAGGAGGAGCATCCAGGCACATGAAATTTACAACAGAATCACACTAATCCTCAGCTCCTCTCCCTATCCCCAAAGTTCCTTTTCTGCCACACTGCACAGAATGAACTCAGCTTGTTCTGATTCTTTTTTTTAAACTACAAATGAAGGAAGTGAAGGATAATGAAGAAAAGAAGGGTGCTAGAAGAAATTTGTCACAAGTATGATTGACGGGTTGATTTGATGAAGAGATCCTGCTGGATCTGATGTAATCACACCCAACTACAATTAGCTACTGTTACTATTAGGTGATTAGCTATTGTTAATCATTAGCCAATGATTAGCTATTGTTACTTCTAAAGACAAACTGTTGTCTGTTTTGTACCCTTCATTCCCCCCCTAGTTCTTAAAATACTATCTTACAAAGAAGGCATCAACTGAAGTGATTATTCTACCAAAAAAATCATTGGTTTTTTTTTTTTCCTTGTACATTTCATATTAGAGAATATAAGACCTTGTTAGTGAGTTAGTGAAAATATTGTGTTCATTGAAAGTTCACTAGAGACTAGATTAATTTGATATTAGAACACAACAACAATATTTTATCCTTTAGTTTTTTTACTTTTGAGGTAATTTTCATGTCCCTTCATTTTAACAAAACTATTTAAAATATCTCAACACTGAAGTATTAGAAGATAATAATAATTAATAATATAATTCTTATAGAGCACTTATAGTGCAAAAATTATGGTATTTCTCCCTAAAATTTTTTTACTATTGAATTATTATTATTGTACTTGCTTTATTCCAAGAGACATACTAATAGATCCAATATGCATTAGTATAAATAATATCATATTAGACTCAACCTGTATTGATATGAATAATATCTTTATAGTGGCCCAAATATTCCAATGCATATAAAAATAAATCACAATTTCCATAAATATAAAATGTAAAAATGCAATTTCAATTTAAGTATGTCACTATCTCCCTAGTCTAAGAAAAGACTGTGTTCCTCTTAATAAGAAGTAAATCAACAGCTATAACCTGTGTATACTAATATTCAGCTACATTGAACCAGTAAGTTATATTTTCTAAGCTTCAGACATTGAAATACAGTTTTAAATGGTCCGCCATTTTACTATGTTGTATGAACTAAAAAATATATGGGTAACTTGTTTTATATCTGCTATCGGATATACTGATAGAGAGTAAAACATTTCCATGAGATTTATATCCAAGCAGTAAGTGTGTTCACAGCTTTTTTTTTTTTTTCCTTCAACTACACATCTTTTCTTTGCATTGATTGTTAAGGAAGGCTTTCTTATGTCTCCTTGCTATTCTTTAGAACTCTGCAATCAGATGGATGTATCTTTCCTTTTCTCCTTTGCCTTTAGCATCTCTTCTTTTCTCAACTATTTGTAAGGCCTCCTCAGACAACCATTTTGTCTTTTTGCATATATTTTTCTTGGGGATAGTTATGATCACTGCCTCCTGTACAGTATCACGAACCTCTGTCCATAGTTCTTTAGGCACTCTGTCAGATCTAATCTATTAGAATGGGAAAGACTAGAGATCCCTTCAAGAAAATTAGAGCTATCAGGGGAACATTTCATGTGAAGATAGGCAAAATAAAGGACAGAAATGGTATGGACCTAACAGAAGCAGAAGGTATTAAGAAGAGGTGGCAAGAGCTATGCAAAAAAGATCTTCATGACCCAGATACCCATGATGGTGTGATCACTCACCTAGAGCCAGACATCCTGGAATGTGAAGTCAATTGGGCCTGAGGAAGCATCACTATGAACAAAGCTAGTGGAGGTGATGAAATTCCAGTTAAGCTATTTCAAATCCTAAAAGATGATGCTGTTAAAGTGCTTCACTACCGCACAATTGCACTCATCTCACATGCTAGCAAAGTAAAGCTGAAAATTCTCCAAGCGAGGCTTCAACAGTACATGAACAGAGAACTTCCAGATGTTCAAGCTGGATTTAGAAAAGGCAGAGGAACCAGAGGTCAAATTGCCAACATCTGTTGGATCATCAAAAAAGCAAGTGAATTCCAGAAAATCATCTACTTCTGCTTTATTAACTACACCAAAACCTTTGACTGGGTGGATCAAAACAAAAACTATGGAAAATTCTTCAAGAGATGGGAAAACCAGACCACTTACCTTCCTCCTGAGAAATCTGAATGCAGGTCAAGAAGCAACAGTTAGAACAAGACATGGAACAGCAGACTGGTTTCAAACTGGGAAAGGAGTATATCAAGACTATATATTGCCAACCTGCTTATTTAACTTATATGCAGAGTACATCATGAGAAATGCCAGGCTGGATGAAGTACAAGCTGGAATCAAGATTGCCAAAAGAGATATCAATAACCTCAGATATGCAGATGACACCACCGGTATGGCAGAAAGTGAAGAGGAACTAAAGAGCCTCTTGATGCAAGTGAAAGAGGAGAGTGAAAAATCTGGCTTAAAACTCAACATTCAAAAAGCTAAGATCATGGCATCCAGTCCCATCACTTCATGGTAAATAGATGGGAAAACAATGGAAACAGTGACAGACTTTATTTTCTTGGGCTCCAAAATCACTGCAGATGGTGACTGCAACCATTAAATTAAAAGACACTTGATCCTTGGAAGAAAAGTTGTGACCAACCTAGACAGCATATTAAAAAGCAGAGACATTACTTTGTGACAAAGGTCTGTCTAGTCAAAGCTACGGTTTTTCCAGTATGAATGGATGTGAGAGTTGGACCATAAAGAAAGCTGAACACTGAAGAACTGATGCTTTTGAACTGTGGTGTTGGCGAAGATTCTTGAGAGTCCCTTGGACTGCAAGGAGATCAAACTAGTCCATCCTAAAGGAAATCAGTCCTGTATATTCCTTGGAAGGACTGATGCTGAAGCTGAAGTTCCAATACTTTGGCTACCAATGTGACAAACTAACTCATTAGAAAAGACCCTGATTCTGGGAAAGATTGAAGGCAGGAGAAGAAGGGGACGAGAGAAGATGAGATGGTTGGATGGCATCACCGACTCAATGGTCATGAGTTTGAGCAAGCTACAGGAGTTGGTGATGGACAGGGAAGCCTGGCATGCGGCAGTCCATGGGGTTGCAAAGAGTCGGACAGACTGAGCGAATGAGCTAACTGAACACATCTTTTCTACTTATTGATACTTACAATTAACTTCAGTTTTCAATAGGTCTTCATTCCTACTAAGCTAAACCCATTAGCCCCTAAAGATCTCATATACTCATTGGGTTCAGATCTACTATTGAGAGTCTTTCTTCCTGTTAGAGCGTTCCATCTCTAAGAACCAAAGCTTATTTGTGAGTTGGTTATCCATACTACCTCATTGCTATTTTAGCATAAATATACAATTTCTTCCAAATCAGAATGAAAATTTCAATGAAGAGGGTGAAGTATTAGCATTCTTGAAGTCTCAGGGTAGCAGCAAACTCTGAGCACAAGGGGAAGAAACAGCAAGGAAGGAAGGGTGGGGAATAATGAAGAAGGAAATCAGAGAGAACAAAGCAAATATGGTACCCTTTGTTTTCACACAACAGTGTTACAGAGATTGAGCTCGATTCAAACAATAAAGTAAGATGCTCAAGGAAGAAATTGAGTCAAACTCATAGAATCTTCCTGAATAAGAAGTCACCTTATTCTTTTCCTGACTCAGACTAGCTAACTTGTGGAACATGACACATAACTGCATTTTCGAGCTTGAAAACTCTTTATTTCATTGACCAGAAGATGGAGCCATTATATAAAGAATTTTAAAAATTTGCAGACCAAAATGGTACTGCAGTTTCTCTCTTTATTATTTTCAACCAGTTTATGCAATTTGAGTAAACTGAATGCCATTTTTCTTTAACAGTGGAAAGGAGGTAACGTGTTTTCACCTCATATATAGAGAGAAATAATATATTATTATTTTCCAAGTTTTTAAAAAAATATACTGCTAATATGTATACAAAAGAGAGCGAGACAAAACAAAGAAATTAAATGTCATATTTAATTAAGTAAGGCAAAAAGTAAGCAGCAGAGACTGAGACCCTAAGGAGAACTTCCTAACTCATCATTCAGGCAGTCTGTTGGATCCTAAACCAGTACTCCAGCTTATGTCATTCAAGACACACTTGAAACAAACCGGGACATTAGGGCATGAGTGTTTTTCTCATGGGTCAGTTATGGGGGAACACTGAGAGCTGTGTGCAAAGAATATGGCATCTATGGATTAAAGCCAGAGCAACCTCTTTTGATTTTCAAACTTAGGCACAATTAGAATCACCTATGGAGTTCACACTTCCACAACACTCAGGCTGCACCTCAGACTAATTAAAGCAGAATCTCTGAGTTTCCATCCAGGCATTAGTTTTAAAGGCCCCTTGTGATTCAATGTGAAGTTGGAGAAACATGGTCTTGACCAGTGCTTTCCAATCTGTAATATGTATGCAAATTATTGGGTTGTTGTGTGGTTACTGGATGAAAAGCCTCAGCATCACCTGGGAACTTATTAGAAATGCAAATTTAGGGCCCCACCCTGCACCTGCTTCCCCTCCACCCCTCCCTGGCTCAGCTCATGGATAAAGAATCTGCCTGGAATGCAGCAGACAGTTTGATACATGAGTCAGGAAGAACCCCCGAGGGAAGCAATGGCAACCCACTCCAGTATTCTTGCCTGGAGAATCCCACCGCCAGAAGAGCCTGGGCTACAGTCCATGGAGTCGCAAGGAGTTGGGCAGTCTGAGTGACTAAGACTGACTGACTGACCCGATCTTAAGCAGCAGCTTGACATTAAACCAAACTCCTGTTTGTTGTTGAGGTTGGGATTGCCTTCTTTGACTGCCTCTCCGTGAAACGAATGAGAAATGTGGTTTCTGAAGTCAGGCCTGGATTTGAGCTCTGGTTTTACCCCTTTCCAGATGTGTGTCCATGAGCAAGTTACCCAAGTTTAAATCCTCATCTCTGACATATGCCTATCCGCTCACAGGCTGCTCTAAGAAAGGAGAGACAGTATGCTACCTCCACCCTGCTCTTGGCACACGGTAGCCAGCAGTGGTCTGCCGGAGCCAGCTCGGACCAGCTGGAGGGGCCTGTAGCGCCCGTCTCCTCCCAACACTACATTCTGAGACTTCAGGTTGTTTGCTGGAACTTCGTTGTTGTAGGAGTATTTCTACTACAGGAATTGACAACAGGTACATACAAATAAGAGCTTTTTAGTCCCGCAGAAGAGCCAGTTATTAAACATTTACCAGGACACGACCGGTGGGCATTCATTTTGTGGTTATTTACTCCTGAGGAGAGGTGATTTGCCTTTCTCCTATGAAACAGATTAACCAAACATAACCCAAATACATGAGAAGTGTGGGAGGATTTCAGGAAAGCCTTTCCCTGCCAGGCTTTCCCCACCATATATTCCCAGGATCTCTCTGTTAAATTCACAGACCTGTGGAAAGGGAACACTATAAGTAGACACTGACCTTTGCGTAATAGGAGTCCATTGGAGCTTTTCTTTTTCAAGCCAAACTGATGGAGTTCAGGCCTCAGAAATAATCTGTTGAACTAATCCTCACTGAGCCTCTGTTGGAGGTCAGACCTTCTAGGGTTAGAGAAGGCTAAAATAAAGTGTGTCGACCTCACACAGTTCTGTTTATCAGCTGAGAGGAGTCAAGTCAACCAGTGGATAAAAATCATAAGAATTTTAGGTAAAAGTAAATGGTGAGATGAAGACGGAACTTCAACTTGGTAAAGAGTGGCTAGGGCAGTGGGGTTACCTTATATAGAGTGTGCGGCAGGGCCTCTCTAAAGAGGAAACACCTGAGCTGAGATCTAAGTGGCTGCAGCTGGGTTCTGAATCAGAGGCACAAGGAAAGGGGGAGAAGAGCAAACCCAAAGAAGCTGAGGCAAGAGTGGACTCAATGGGTCAAAGAACAGAAAGAAAGTCAGTGGAGTTAAAGCTCTGTGCGTTTCAGAAGTGGATAGTATGGCAGGGGGACGTGCAGTAAAGCAGGGCCCAGGTCATATCAGGCCCTTTAATGCTAAGAAGTCTGCCCCTCATGCTAAGTGGAAGAGGAAGCTCTGAAGAACCTTAAGAGGAATTAGGGCAATGGGGGAGAATTTGTGTGTGTGTGTGTGTGTGTGTGTGTGTGTGTGTGTGTGTTCATAACTCAGTCATGTTCGGCTCTTTGCAACCCCCACATACTATAGCCAGGCTCCTCTGTCCATGGAATTCTCCAGGCAAGAATACTGGAGTGGGTTGCCATTCCCTTCCTGACCCAGGGTTCACACACAGGTCTCTTGCATTGCAGGAAGATTCTTGGCTGTCTGAGGCACCAGGGAAGAATGGCTTGTTTAAATGAGGGTTTCAAAGGATCATTCCGTTTGTTCTGTGGAGAGAAGATGTAGGGAATCAAAAGTGGAGCCAAAAGACCAGTAAAGTGGCTACCAGAACAGATCAAGCCAAAAATAATAGTGGTTTAGACCTCAGGGTAAGGGTGATAGAGATAAGGAGAAATGGACAGGTTTGGGGTATATTTTATAGCTTGAACCAACAGTACCTGTTGATGGGTTGGATGCCTATATAAAGAAAGGATAAAAGTATGCTCTGAGGTTTTTTTTAATTTGAGGAACAGGGTAGATATTATTATCTACCAGCTAATTTCTAATCTGAGGTCAATTTAAAAAGAATGACCAGTCTAAATAATGAAGAAAAGAAAAACTTTAAGACACTGAAAGCTGGAGAAAAGAAGTCTGTTCATATTGCATTCTTTATTCCAAGCCATTCCTCCAAAGATAAATAATGAATGTGTCTACGGTACATCCAAGTTCTTAGATAGCTTTGTGTTGTTAGTGAAATGCAATTACAGTGCAGTAGGAAAATGATGTTTCGGTGAGATCACCAAATAATTACTCTCCTCTAAAATAATTAAGACATTATCTAAATTTACAAACTGAAGTCTCAGGCTTAATGAGTCTCTTTGAATAAATTATTTCCCCCCATGTTCCTACTGCTTTATAAAAGCTATTTCTAGCTTTGCTCTGGGAGGCTTTAGAAATAGAGAAAAAAATTCTCTTGGGAGCCAAAGTTTCATTAGGATGATCTTAGCTTTTATGACTTTCAGACAGCATTACAAGAGATTCTTAGATAGTATATCGTTTCATGTCCATTTGAAAGCGAAAGTGAATGTCACTCAGTCATGTCCGACTCTTTGGGACTCCATGGACTATACAGTCCATGGAATTCTCCAGGCCAGAATACTGGAGTGGGTAGCCTTTCCCTTCTCCAGGGGATCTTCCCAACCCAGGGATCAAACCCTGGTCTCCCTCATTGCAGACGGATTCTTTACCAGCTGAGCCACAAGGGACACCCAAGAACACTTAATCAGGTAGCCTATCCCTCCTCCAGGGGATCTTCCTGACCCAGGAATGGAACCCAGGTCTCCTCCACTGCAGGCGGATTCTGTACCAACTGAACTATCAGGGAAGCCCATAAGCCTTTACATAAGAGCATAAATATGTATTCGGTATTACTACCAGAAAGAATAGGAACTGAGCTATCATGGAAGCCCACGTCCATTTAATGCTCAACAATGAGATGAGCAGATATCCTGGAAAAAATCCTGATATAAGATGCATGTTGAGTAGAATTTAATAAGTATATTTTTGAATGCAAGATGAAGCTTGCAAGAAATTAAAGGAAATTCCCACGAACCAAAAGAAAAGCAGCAGCAGGACACGGAGGAGAAAACACTGCAGCTGAGCTGCCTTGGAGGTTTGCTGGCTGATCTCTAACTCGGAGTACTTTGTCATTGTTGATTATTACTTTATTGAGGTATAATAAATATACAGTAAGTGAAAAATCATACGGTTCTAATATATATATTTATGCTCTTATGTAAATGCCACCCAGATTAAGATATAAAACATATCCTGTATTCTACAATTCTCCCTGATGCCCCAGTAAGCCTCCAAAAGGTTATTATTTTTTTGAAAATGAGTTTTGCCTGTTATTAAACTTTATAAATTAATTTATACAATGTATAATCATTTGTCTAGCTTCTTAAGCTCATTATTTTGTTGGTGAGATTCTTTATGATATTGCATGTATCAGCTAGCTGTCCTTTCCTGCAGTGTATAGCATCTTGTTGTATACTCTACCAGAGTATTCTTTCCGATAGAAATACTGAATCTGCATTTCTGAATTTTCATAAAAATGTCTTTTTGATGATTATAAACACTCATTTTTTGTATCATAAAATTTCCAGTAATAGAATACATATATGTTTAAACAGATATTGACAAACATATTTTCAAAGTAATTGTTCAAATTTATATGTTTACTAGCAACATATGAGAATTTGCTTCACATTTAAAAAAAAATTTTGGGGGTACAGTTGATTTACAGTGTTGTGTTAGCTTCTGCTGTAAACCAAAGCAAACCAGTTATACATATATATATACCCACTCTTTTTCCTCCCTTATTTTTTTTTTTTAATTTTTGCTTTAAATGCTTTACATGCTTCAAATTTTTAACAAGACTTGTTATTGTCTGTCTTTTAAATGTAGTCATTTTGGTGATAGTCTAATAATAATCTCATGGCTGTTTTAATTTTCATTTGTCTGATGAATAACTCAAAACAAAAATTAAAAAAAAGAAAAATACTGATATTTCAATGCATTGATAAGGTAGCATTTCTGTTTGACATTTTGAAGTTTATTTTTTATATGTCTTACATGTTTTTTCCCTCCCTATATCCTTTTCTTAGTGACTTCTTCTGTCTTAAATAGATATTTTCTGGTGTTTTCATCGAACTACAGGCCTTTATATGTTCAGTTGCCTTCAGTACGTTTTTTACCTTGACCCATAGTAACTCAAATTCAACACACTCAAAACTAACTCTTATTCACTTTTCAATATTTGACTCTAGTCTACCCTTACTAGATTTAACTCATCTTCCTCATGTTCCCATGGTACATTAGCACTGAGCAACCATCATTGACTGATTCTTCCAAGATACAGCAGATACTGCATATTATTTGATAGAGTTTATTACTGAATTCTAAGAGTGAGCAGTACTTCAGAAAATGCATAATAAAGTGTTTGCCTTTAAAACTCCTACCACATATTTATGTATTTTGGATCTAATGAGTGCTAGTCTCTTATAGATGAAGAAACAGGCTCAGAGAATAGAGAACATTGTTTAAGTTTATAGTCACATTGTTAGTAAGAGACAGAAAGATTTAAACTCATGATACTATGTAATATGCTGCTGTTGTGTATATAGGTGGATATTTGTATTTTTTGGCAAATCTTAAAGGCATAAGATGGTATCAGACTCTGAAAAGCAAAGCTTAGATTTCTTTAAGTGCTTTCAATGATCTTGTAAAGAGGAAGAGATTTGTTTTGTTAGTTTTAGCTCTGAAGATGACAGATACGGGGCAGGGGTGGGGGTGGGGGTGGGGTAAACAAATGCCAATGGCATTTTAAGTCATTTTAAGCTGCCAGAATGATTCATTTTCCTGGATGTTCTTCTCAATCCTGGAAATTAAGAATTAATTGTATAGTAAAATGCTATGAATAAGAATTAGGTATCAAAATTCCACAGAAAACATTTGTTTTCTTAAACATCCTGTGAAACTCACATCTCTCAAACTTCTAAATATCTTCTTTTGACTCCGTTGAAGAAATTAGTAAAGACAGAAGTTTCTTGTAATCTTCCTAAACAACTCAGCCTGTCTTGATATAGTGGTTCTAGTTGATGCATTTAATAAAATCAACTCTGTTAAAAGAATAGAGGAAACAGAGGTGGGAAACGAATTCCTTCCTGCTTTATTTTTCTGCCCAATTTATTTTCTTTTATATATTCATCTTACCCTAACCACTAGTTTGGAGTCACCTAATTTGGTTCTGATACTTGCAAGTAAAGGAAAAGATGTTTCTCTCTAAAGAATCACACATTGTCCATTTATTTGAGAGGTAAATGGGTCTGCCTGCTACAAACCACAGCCAGAGTACCACTTATGGTTATAGGCAGAAAGGGATCTGGGAGGAAGCCAGGGAGAAGAAAAGAAATGAAATGATCTACTTTAGCTTCATGACACTAAACCACAGCAGACATGAGAAACCTGAAGAATAACTGCAGGCAAGAAGTGAATGTGAGCAAGCATATTTTAATCTTTTTCATTGAAATAAAGTTAAAACTTCACTTAACTCTCATGCCAAGAGTTACAAGGGACATGATGAGCTTGGTCTAAGGAGGTCAGTGCTTCTATAGGAAAACAAAGCCCTTTGACTTGAACTAAGCTAGAGAAACAGGGACTGGCAGACATGCAGTAAAAGAATCCGCACAACCTCAAGTCACTATTTTTAAGTTATGACACAGAATTATGAAGCTTTTGAGAGTGAAGCATCCAGATACTGTTTTTCAAAGTATCATGAAAGAAAATAGTCTATAACAAAGGTTATAGAAGAAACAGTAAAATATAATTTAACAAATAGATATATGATTTATAATGAATAATAAATCAATATAATATTACACTCTGATATTTACAGTCTTTCAGATGGCATCATCATGTTTGTCTTTCACGGAAGTGAGGTGTTGGCAGTTCTAAAACTGCAGAAAGAGCAAAAGTAGATGGGGTTTGGGTGGCTTTTCCAGAAGGTTGGAAAATGTCACTTTTCTGTAGTCTCAATTTATCAAGTCTTTCTCAGACTTTAGAGTTGCATTCTTTCCCTTCAATAAATTATAGCGATTTTCTTCAGTAGTTCTCTTTTCAATTATCCCTGGGGTTTATGCAGTTAAAATCAATTCTATTTAAATTTCTCTAAGATTATGAAATCTCAGTACGTTCTGCCTGGGTTGAAATATTCCCATTGGTGCCACCTGCTAGTTTGTACAATACATAGCCTTTCCAGAATTGTTTCTTTCATTTAGCAATATGGTTTGTTTTTGCTTTTCTTATTCTTATAGGCCGATAGAGATATCCCAAGGTGTTGCTAGTCACTGAGTGGAAATTAATGAAATAGAAGTCATATTGTCTTGTACAAAATACAATTGAAACTAGCACATGCTAGCAAATATTACATCTGGAAGAGGAATAATTTTTCCTCAATGCTACTAGGTTTTTGAAATTGTTAATAAGCTCTGAATCTTTTCTATATACTTACTACCTATAGTTTCATCCATGGCTTTTTTGCATTTCAATTGCTTATGAAAAATAAATTTGAGGGTCAAGCTAAAGCACGTGATACAGACATGACACAAGCCTCCTAAATCTCTTAAAATTGGCTTTTTCTTCTGGGAAGATTGTCAATATGGGTATCTAATTACACAACTTTCAGAATAACAGAGAATAAAGTATAGCATGTTTCTCCTATTGCTTGTTTACAGCTCTCAATTATTCATGTTTTTCATCCCATGTGCATCAAGTCCTGTTGCAGCAAAGGCCCCCTCCACTCTAATCAGTACGCAAACTTTCCCTCCCTTGAAAGACATTTTAACCATGCGCTCTGCAGCTCCTTTGGCCTGGATTATGGGATAATGTTAAAATTTATTCTCACAAAAACAGAAAATACATGCAAACATGATTTTATTTTTTGATGACTTTTATTTTTAGATTCTATTACAATGTGCAGGTCTCAAGTATAACTACAATATAATTTATGACAAACTCAAACATTTTGAGCATTCATAGATGTATGAAATTTATAAAGAATTCTATGTAAACAGCATTATTATATTCATGGCTATTCATTTATCTTTATGAAGCAACTCAATTATTTTCCTCAAGAATATAACATAACAAACCACAGTTATTAAAAGAAATTGGTGGCCTCTATACATAGGTCCTAAACCCAAGCCAGTTATTGGCCATTATAATTTAGCTGGCCCACTTTCATCACTCCCATTAACGTTTCCCTGAAATTGCTATTTAGAACTGCTTTATTTACATATGCATTTCCTCTTAACTTTTGAATAAAGCAATCAAATTCTATAAAATCATGCTGAACATTTAGGGTTGAAGTTTTCATCAATTAGCATTTAGAAACAGCCAACAAGTTACTTACATCTTTTGCAAACTACATAACAGGTAAAATGAGATTCTCCCATGTTTATCTCCATTAGATGAATGGATTTGTGTTCAAATCTGTTCACTGCCATTTTATTCCAATTTAAATTGTACAGTGTAATTGTCATTTTATATCATTAGATTAAATGTGTTCAATGATAGTGTGACTTAAATATTAGCATTACAGTGCTGAGAATGATATCTTATTATTAATACCAAACAGTAATCTATATGAAAAGAGAAGTCTAACTTCCCTTCAAGCTTCTAATGTATTAAATGAGCACTTGGTTCCAAATATTGTTATTAATTGATAAAAAGTTACAATTGGACATTCCTGGGAAAACACATATATAAAAAAACTTGACCATGTTACATTAAAAAATTATAGTTCAGCATGAAATGGAAATGTGACTTTGTAATTCTTTTTTTGAAACGCTTAGAATAAATTGTGTTGAGGAACAAGTTGCTACTATTTTTTTTCACATAAAAATCAGGCAATGTAAAAACATGAATAGTAAATCACACATAAACCTTCCCACATCTTTTCCCACTATATTTTATAAATATGCAAAGTACAGTTATATGGATTTAAAATGATGAGGATAAACTGCATTCACATTTAAGGTAATATTAATTTCTTAATTTTGTGTATTAAAAAATCTTACAAAGGTAACATATTTTGCAAGATTCTCTAAACTGGTCAAAACCTATTTTCAACAGACTTAGCAGGGAGGTGATACAATGCTCTATATAGTCTAGGAAAACACTGCATGGTATCTTATATAGTAAATAAAAAAGAGGCCCAAATAATGTAAGATGAATGATTGAGCTTAGGTGTAAAGAATCTTTGGCCCTAGGTTTAATTTCATTCATGCTTTAGGACAAATGTCTAGATGTGATAATCTCCTTCACAAATGCTGTAAAACACATCACAATTTAGAAACATTCTAGGTAGGAAGTTCTGTGGAGATGTCGCTTTCTTTGTTTTGGTCTGTCTTTCTCATTTCTGTGTGTGTTTTTTTTTTTTTTTTTGTCCTCTGCCTCTCATCCTCTATCCGTACTTCTTCATCTCTATGGGTATGCTTAAATCTCCTTTATTTTTAACTAGCCAAAAGAACAACAACAAAAATGTTTTAAGCACTTAATATAGAAGTACAGTTTATGTTCTTTTTTCATTGAGGAAAGCAAATGAATGAAATATTGTTGTATATATTTGCTTTGAAACCTCCCACAAAATCTTCTAAATAAAATTACTTTCCACTTTTGTAACTCAGTTTTTGCCTGTGCATGAATAACTCGATAGAAGAATGATCTCATGTTCCTGGAATAAGCTCATAAAAAATGCATCATGGCTATTTCTTTCCAAGCCACTATTAACAAGCTTTTTTTTTTTTGTAAACTAGATATATAATCCTGGATAGAAGAACAACAGCTAAAGCAAAATGAATGTGTACTTGGTAAACTTTAAGCTCAGGGTACATTATTGATGGATACATAATATATTTTATAGTCATAGAATTTTAAAGAGAAAGTGACATCCTCTTCATTTTGTAGATAAAAGAACAAAGGTTCAAGTGGATTACTAGAACCAATCAGGCAAGCAAGTTGGCAAGAATCTTGGTTGAATGCTATTTCATTCTTACTACACACGTTTGTGTTGAAAGCCTGCCATGTAGTATGACTTGAAAGCTTGCCATACACATTCAGGATATTATGCAGGTGATACACTAAATACTGTGGCCAAGTCATCATCTGCTCAAACATGTACCATGATATCAAGTATCTTTCTGCATATCTGGAAGCACTCCACTGAAGACAGGATCAGCTTTGCTCAGTGCTGAAGAATGATTCAACAATACAGCATGAGAAAACAGAAAACTGTGACAAAAATGATGAGTTGGATCATTGTTGGTACTTTTGGAGCAGCACAGTCCGGCGTTACAGGATATAAATAAAAATGGATAAAGCTTTCTTTAGTCACTTCTTTTCTCAATTATGTTCATTTTTTTTCTTTCAAGGAACGTGATATGTACTTAAAATAATTTTTCATGTTTCATGATTACCGAATGAACAAATGAAGATATAGAAAAAGGCAGTCCATGAAGCACAACATTTTAAAGGTAACTCTTATCCTAGTCAGTATATGCATCGTGATAAACAAAAAGCACTGGTAGAACTGACCAGTCTACATGTCCCATGGCATTTAGTGGGCACATATAAATTGATTTTCATGTAACGTGGATAAATTTAAGCACCTCAAAATATAGAATGACCTCTGTACATGGAAAAAAGAGTCTTGCCCCCTAATAACAAGATAACAAGATGTTTTAACTGAACATTCATTACTAGTGCCTTCTATCGGAGCACTTCATTGAAAAGTCAAGGCAAAATACTTTTGTAGATATCCAAATGCTAGGTATTGGTGTATGTGTGTGTGTGTGCGCACATGCATGCCTGCGTGCATGGGAAACATGAATGTTTACAATCCTGTGAAAAGATGACAAGGCAGATGTGAATATTTTCTACATGATTTTCTGATTTATTAAAATAAAATTAAATCACCTTTGTTTGCTGTAATCAATAATTCCCATACACTTACTCTTAACAATTCTTAGAGATACATTTACCAATGCAAAAATAGCCATCTGCTAACGCTGCCCACCTACGTCAGAGAATCAGAGCTAGCAAAAGCACTGACTTTGAGAATAAATTGATAAAAAGAGATTTGGCATAGACCTCCTCAAAAGAGTCTTATTAACACAAATATATCACCTTCACAGGCTGTAAACAATATATCAAAAATGAAGCTCTATTTTTTGCCTTCCTTGCCATCTTTCCCTTTGTCTTCCTTTTCTGTTTTGTCTTTTTCATATTTCTCTTTGTCTGGTTTTGTTACACTATCATATGAAGGTGGAGAGACAGTGGATGGAGTTGCATCTGTTTTTTCTAGACTTGAGTTCTCATTAACATTATCAAAAACCATATCTTCTTTATTGGGCAAATCATCATCTCTGTCACCATCTTTGATGTATATACTTGATATATTTTTGACATTTTGTCGTAAGCGGTAACGTCTGTAAGCACGTTGAATGACTGTAGCAGATACATCCTCTTGCTTTCGTTTTAGTGTAGTTGTGATGGGCTCATAAGACACTTTAGAAGGATTTGCAGACATGAACCTTTCTTCCATCTGTGAACGAAGAGAGTCCATCTCTCCACCTTCCCCCAAAACACGCTTTGTAAAGGCAAATAAGATGTCGAGGCAGTGGATCCTGTCCCCACTGACCATGGGCAGGTCCATGGCAATGAGCTGGACTTTGTTTGGTTTTGCTATGAGAAGAGGAGGATCCAGGGCCGCTGCAAAATCAGAGAGTTTGCTATATTCTATAAATTGGGTGGCATCTGGATCAAACTTCTCCCAAACCTCATAGAACATCTCAAAATCATCCTCACTCAGGGGCTCAGTACTTTCTTCAGTAGCAACACTGAAGTTCTCCAGGATGACAGCGATGTACATGTTCACCACGACCAGAAATGATATGATGATGTAACTGACAAAATAGAATATCCCAACAGACGGGTTCCCACAGTCTCCTTCAACTGAGCTTCCAGGATGAACTTTTTTGGGGTCACAGTCCGGTGGTGCACTGTTGAGGATAGGTGCTAGCAATCCATCCCAGCCAGCAGAGGTGGTAATCTGGAACAGGCAGATCATGCTGTTGCCAAAGGTCTCAAAGTTGAACATGTCATTAATTCCAGCTTCCTTTTTAACATAGGCAAAATTGGACATTCCAAAGATGGCATAGATGAACATGACCAGGAACAGCAGGAGGCCGATGTTAAACAATGCAGGAAGGGACATCATCAAAGCAAAGAGCAGCGTGCGGATCCCCTTAGCCCCTTTGATCAGACGCAGGATTCGGCCAATCCTGGCAAGACGGATCACTCGGAATAGGGTAGGGGACACAAAATACCTTTCTATCAAATCTGCTAGAAACATACCTGGTGAAGAATGAAGGAGTAAATGGTAAATATTTAAATATCTATGCTATAGAAAATCATGACTCTAAATAGTTTTATGTGCCATTTTATCTCTTGTGATTTCAGGATTTTCATTTTATATTGAAGACAATATTCTAACAATACAAGGATTGAACAATCTCACAGTAAAATGGCTAGATTTAACCACTGTGACTTTTTTTTCTCCTTTAGTAGGTTTGTGGACCTTTTTTTAATGCACAATTTTTTAAATTGGAAGGGTAGAAAAATTAAAGTCACCTAGTAAAATGCTAAAAAGAAAATATAAATCACCTGAAATATCAACCAACCATTAGCAGATGTTAGTATTTTGTTTAGGATCACTCCATTTTTCTACGCAAGCACACAAACATATACAAATGTAAGCATGATAGTAGAAGGGTTTTTTTGTCATCTGTTTTAGTTATTTCATCATATGTTATGGAGGTATTTCCATATAAATGACAACAGAACAATTCCCTATAGTTGTATAATGTTCTGTCAAAGTCACCATATATTGAAGAATTTTATGCTGTTTCCAATTGTTTTGACTGAAATGAATATCTAAGCAGGTGCTTTTTTTCTAGTTGCATGAGCATTTTTTGATAATAATAGAAGGTAGGTGAAATAGTATATTTAAATTTTTGTTATATATTGCAAATCTACCTCCAAAAAGTTTGTAGAAACTAACTTTCCTAATGATAGTCTATGAAAGTGCTTCCACTTCACATGCTCACCAGCTGTTTTCTTCTTTATAATTTTACCAAAAATATCTCTGTGATGTTTGAAACATCTCAGTACTGTGGCATTTTTTGGGGGAAAAATAATCCACATTTTCTTAATTTATTGGACATTTTGTATGCTTGTTGACTATTTTAAACTTTCTCCTTTTGGCCTAGTTTAGTTCTTTGACTATTTTTCGGTTGGGAGATTTACTATTTTCTTATTGATTTATGAAGAATATTTTTTTATTACAAGTACTAATCCTTTGTTAGCCATAAGTGTTACATTAACAATTTCCTTGCTTTTAACATGTTTTTTAACTTTTTTTTTTAATTTGGTGGTGGTAGTGATTTTTCCTCCACAGAATAAACTATTTTGATTTTTATGTGGTCATATCTATTATTTTGTCTCAAGGGAGTTGTTTGTCATGAATAGAAAGGACCATTCAAGCTCATGGTTATAAATCTATTTCTACTAGAATACATTTTTACACATCAATTAATCTTGATCCATGAGATCTTTTAACTAACTTAGTAATTCTCTATATATTGAAGCTTAAAATTTGATTATTTATTTGAATCTATTACTTCATCAATGTAATAACAATCTTTAATATCTGGCAATGTAAGTCACCCTTCATTACTCTAATTTTTCTTCCAGATGAATTTTATAATCATTTAGATTTAGGTTGTCAATTTATTATCCCATTCATATTCTCATTGGGATAACACTGGATTTACTATTTAAATTTTCTTTTGTTTCTGTTAGTTTTCCTCATAGAAGTCTTATACATTTCTTATTACAGTTATTACTAGGTATTTTTCTTTATTTTTGGAATCATGAATGAGATTTCCTTAGTATATTTTCTAATCTTTTGGTCCACATAAACAATTATCAACATTGGTTCATGCAATTTAAAATCTGCACCTTCTGAACTCTAATTGAATCCATTTTATTGGTTGATTCTCTTACATTTTTAGAGTACCACAATAAGATGTGAAACTGAACATTTGCTCCATTATTTAAAGACGTGTACCTCTCTGTTTTCTGATCTAATTGGATCAGCCAACACTGTTACAAAGAGAAGTGACAGAGGGACATTCCTTTCTTCCTAAGTTAATTGGAATGCTTCCTCTATTCTGCTTGTTGTTAATGTGTGAGTCCTATCTAAATTTTAATTTTTCTTATATTTTTTTCAAAAATTGATTTTTGAATGCCTATTCTAAGTTGCAGTACTCAATATGGCAGTTTTAGATTACAGTACTTTCAACCCTTCTGAGTCTCCTTGTTTCAGCATCTCTAAGTGAGTTTGTATTAAATAATCTCCACAATCTCTTCCTGTCTAAAATTTATAAAAATAAATGCAAACCTAAACTACTGGGCAAGGCATGTAGAAATAATGAAAAACAAGATGAAAGGAAAACAGCTATGGTAATGAAACAGGAGGAAGTATAAAATCAAATATGATTCACAGACATGACTGCAGTTGGTTGAAAATGATTACAGACTTGACAAGTATGAAGCTATAAGAAATGAAGCTGGCATTTCTTCATACCTTAACTTCACTTTGATTTCAGGGAGAATTTTCAATCACCAATATTCTGGCTAGTTATATTATCATTAATCAAGAGATAGTTCTCATATATGTAAAAACTAAAAATGATTTCAGATTCTACATTTAGATTTATATTGTCAATTTACATTGGTCTTCTAAGACATACCTATCTACTGATAACACTTGCTACGTTTGTGAAGGGTAATCTTGGAAGTCAAATATCAAGGAGTATTATGTGCTTCCAACAAATAGAAAATATATCCTTCAGTCTTGTAATGTGAACCTAGGAATTTTGACACAGAGGTTTTTATTTTGTTTAGTTTTGCTTTAAAGGTTACTTCATTTTTTCAATCTTACTCAAAAGTAGGTTTATATTCATGAATTCAGAAACTTCTCTGAATATGTGTGATGTTTAGTTTGATTCAAAATTAAAATCTGATTAATAAATGGTCTTACCTACAATGGAGAGAATTACAACCACAAAATCAAAGATGTTCCATCCTACAGTGAAGTAGTAGCATCTGAGGGAGATCAGTTTCAGCACAAATTCTCCAGAGAACAAGATAATAAAAACCACATTGATCCAATATAAAACTTCAGTCATGTATTCACTTTGTCCCTCTTTTTCTACCATCATGGTTACCATGTTGAGGCAGATCAGAACCATGATGGCTATATCGAAAGCTTGGTTTGTTACTAGGTCAAAGATACATCCTTGGAATTTGTTCTGCAAAGAAACAAAAATGATAGGAAATTGTACAGTAAATTTTCCAAGTAGTATCCATAAATGATTACATTAACAAAACAATTTTTAAAGGTATCTGTCTTCAAAACTTGCATAAATTATCCTTGGTTATAAGTTCTTGCTTTAAGGAATATTATTAATGGGCTAAATCTAAGTCAGAGTACATGACAACTTATTGCTGTTGTTGACTTTCACTGTACCAATTCTTCAATTAACCTTGTAAACTGACATTTGCTTTTAAGCATAGCCACCCTAGAGTGTTATATAGGAATTGCCAGGATCACAAGGTAATTTTTTTACTAAGAAACTGTCAGAGAAAAAAAAAAAAGGAAAGAAAATCTTAGTTCAATTACCTAGAGTGTTTCAAGGTAATAAAATGACATCTCTGAATTTCTACTTTGTCACATTATTTTGACTAATGTGTTGGCATTGTCTTACACTGGTATTACTGCTATAATATAGAGATCTATACTGCCTGTCTCTTCCATGTATAGAATATATACTTCCAAACATATCCATACTTAACATACCACTTTTCTTATCAATCTCACTGAACAGTACTGTGCTTTTCATGGAACTCAATTTCAAAATCACTTAATTGGTTGCATAGGCAAGTTTTAAGGCACTCTATCAAGATCAAGTAGGGTACTGAGAAAATTAAATACTAGAGCTTTAAATTCACAGATTATGGTTCTGTAGGTCTGGGTGAAACCTGGCCATGTGTCCATTTAAACAGTGCTGGGTAATCCTCATGTAGGCAGCTGATACTAAGCATATTCCCATTTTTAGGATGCTCTGTCTTCAACCACAACTTTGGTATACAGTGTTATACTAAACAGAAATTGAGATACATCTAATGCATTTAAAATTACTTTAACTGTTAGAGGAATACAAACTATTTAACTGCTAAGGCTTACTATTTACATCTGAGCCTATTCTGGTCTTTGATCTTATGGCAGGATAAAGTGTAGATTCATGACCAGTCCAACTGCTTTCCTGGTGTTCTATCTGTCATAATATCAAAAGTCTACAAGGTAGGTTTCACCTGACTGAAGACAGCTATCACTACATGCTATCACTACATCATAAAGTCATCAAGATAATAAAATTTCAGTCAAAAGTACATTTTATTTTGATTTTCTATAGACCATTTGTACTAATAGTAAGATGTATAGCTAATGTAGAGGTAAAAGCATATAAAATTATTTTTTCATTTTTATAGAAAAAGAAAATATACCAAAGAATATTAAGAGCTATGATAGTGTTCAAAATACACATATTCAGTTTTATAAGGACTTTTCTTTAAAATATTAAAATTATGCATTCATTATTAATAAATAAGTATATAGTAAAGATGAATTAAAATAATTTTAAAATTTATATGCTAAATATTTTTTACCCCTGGCCGAGGTATTGGCTTTTGTGGTTTCTTGGATCCCAGCTTTTTCATCGCATTATAATATTTCTTCTGTTCTTCTGTCATAAAGATATCTTGACCTCCAAGGTAAAGAAATAAAAAATAGATCTAGTTAAAACCAGAATCATTTTCCAGATATTCCTTCAGGTGATTATTCAGGTTAAAAATGTATTCATACAGAAATGAAATGTGCTTTCACTTCAGTAGCACATATATTAAAATTGGAACCATATAGAGATTAGTATCGCTCCTGTAAAGCATGGCTCTTGTAAAGTATTCCATACTTCTGGTGACAGATGGTGACACATGTAACTAAAGTTTTATGGTAATCATTTCACACTGTATGCAAATACGATATCATTATATTGTACATGCTGTTTGCTAGGTCACTTTAGTTGTGTCTGACTCTGTGTGACCCCATGGGCTGCAGCCTGCCAGGGTCCTCTGTCTACAGGATTTTCCATTCAAGAATAGCAAAGTGGGTTGCCATTTCCTCTTTCAGGGGATCTTCCCAACCCAGGATCTAACCAGCATCTGTTATGTCTCCTGCATTAACAGGCGGGTTCTTTACCACTAGTACCACCCGGGAAGCCCTATTATATTGTCCATCTGGAACTAATATATTGTTATATGTTAATTACACTTCAATTAAATAAAATGAAATGTATCTGATTACGTGCAAGGTAGCTATAAATCAAAGGATTACCTACACGTAGGGACATGACTCTCTGTATGTAATGTAATGTGCATAATATATAAACTATATGGATTACATGAAATAATAATTGGCTCAATCATTTTTTAGTAGCCTAACTTGTTTTGTTTTAAATGATATGCTGGTATCTCATTTTATCTGCTACTTGTCTCATCAGACATTTCATTGCTAAATAACATATATATCAGGAAAAGTGATAAGAAACAAAAGTAGTGAATAATAAGTTGGCTAACGTTTACTTATTAGCCATACTGACTCATAAATAGTAGGGGCAAAAAGTAATAATATTTTTGTATTCACTTGTATTCATTTTATTATACCACATTCCTTTAGCAGAAAAATGAATATACTATATATGTTATTATAACACATTGATAAACAGTGTACACACACAAATATATTTGGTATACACATAATACATTTATTTACTTATTTACTAAAAAATCTTTCATTACCTCTTTAATTCCAGATAAAGGAATTTCAACATAAACACTTTATTGGGTATAAACAATATACATATAGAGTTTTAGATGTTGAGAAAATTATCAATAATCCAGTGTTTCTGACTTGAAGGACTTTCTAATTGAATATACAACATTTAAGATTCAACAGTAAATAAACTAACATCTAAATAAAGTGTTTGATCTTTTCTTCACTGTAGAAGTCTAAGTCTCACACAGGAGACCTAGAAGTTTTGCCTATTCTTTTAAACTGTTGATTTCTTAAAATTATCTACAATTTATACAGATTCATGCACATTCCTCATTGACCAGCAATATAAATTTTTAGTTATGGCATAAAAGCACAATCCATGTAATTAGGAATTTTGGGGGAAATTTATAGTTCTGAAATCTTTACTTAACTTGTATGGTCCTGGAGTTAAAGGTGATCTGGATATGGTTTCCCTTTGGTTTCCTTGGATTGCATTTCTTCTCTATCAAATACCTAATGAAAACCAGTCTTCCCTTTCTGTCTTATGTGTTTTAATTTACGTCTCCTTTAATTGATATGCAGTCTTTGTGTAACTTTGGTATTCATCTGATCTACTGATATACAAGAGAGAACTTTCACGATAATGTCAAGAGAAACCCAAACCCTTTATCGTCTAGTGATGAGGGTTGAAAGTGAGTACATGCTAAGCTGCTTCAGTCATGTCCAACTCTTTGTGACCCTGTGGACTGTAGCCTGCCAGGCTCCTCTCTTCATGGGATTCTCGGGGCAAGAATACTAGAATGGATTGCCATGCCCTGCTCCAAGGGATCTTCCCAACCCAGGGATCGAACCTGTGTATCTTATGTCTCCTACACTGACAGGCAAGCTCTTTACCGCTAGCGCCACCTGGGAAGCCCGAGGGTTGAATATCATAGCCTATTAATAACTTATAATTACAGATCTTGTCTTTCCTTGATGATACCCTGGTTGTCAGTATAATGAAGAGCTGGATGAAGCTAAGAAGAGATTGCAAAACACTCCACTAGAGAAACTTGTGTTGTCATTTTATTTAACCATAGCTTATAAAGATCTTGTGAAATGTATCCCTTTAAAAGCTAGGTGGCAGACATTCTGTAAATCAGGCTGGTCTTTACATGCTATGTCAAAGATGTATTGCATAGTAGTTAAGAGCCCAGTTTTGTAAGATTATCTTTGTTCAATCCCCATCTCTGTTGCCCTTGGGCAAGTTTTTAAATCTCTTTAAGGTTGAATAATCTCACACTACAAGAAGTGATGGAATTCCAGTTGAGCTATTTCAAATCCTGAAAGATGATGCTGTGAAGGTGCTGCACTCAATATGCCAGCAAATTTGGAAAACTGAGCAGTGGCCACAGGACTGGAAGAGGTCAGTTTTCATTCCAATTCCAAAGAAAGGCAATCCTCCAAAATGCTCAAACTACCACACAATTGCACTCATCTCACATGCTAGTAAAGTAATGCTCAAAATTCTCCAAGCCAGGCTTCAGCAATACATGAACCATGAACTTCCAGATGTTCAAGCTGGTTTTACAAAAGGCAGAGGAACCAGAGCTCAAATTGCCAACATCCTCTGGACCATCAAAAAAGCAAGAGAGTTCCAGAAAAACACCTATTTCTGCTTTATTGACTATGCCAAAGCCTTTGACTGTGTGGATCACAATAAACTGTGAAAAATTCTGAAAGAGATGGGAATACCAGACCACCTGACCTGCCTCTTGAGAAACCTGTATGCAGGTCAGGAAGCAATAGTTAGAACTGGACACGGAGCAACAGACTGGTTCCAAATAGGAAAAGGAGTATGACAAGGCTGTATATTGTCACCCTGCTTGTTTAACTTATATGCAGAGTACACCATGAGAAATGCTGGGCTGGAAGAAGCACAAGCTGGAATCAAGATTGCTGGGAGAAATATCAATAACCTCAGATATGCAGATGACACCACCCTTATGGCAGCAAGTGAAGATGAACTAAAAAGTCTCTTGATGAAAGTGAAAGAGGAGAGTGAAAAAGTTGGCTTAAAGCTCAACATTCAGAAAACTAAGATCATGGCATCTGGTCCCATCACTTCATGGCAAATAGATGGGGAAACAGTGGAGACAGTGTCAGACTTTACTTTTTTGGGCTCCAAAGTCACTGCAGATGGTGACTGCAGCCATGAAATTAAAAGACGCTTACTCTTTGGAAGGAAAGTTATGACCAACCTAGACAGCTTATTAAAAAGCAGAGACATTACTTTGCCAACAAAGGTCCGTCTAGTCAAGGCTATGGTTTTTCCAGTGGTCATGTATGGATGTGAGAGTTGGATGGTGAAGAAGGCTGAGTGCTGAAGAATTGATGCTTTTGAACTGTGGTGTTGGAGAAGACTCTTGAGAGTCCCTTGGACTGCAAGGAGATCCAACCAGTCCATCTTAAAGGAAATCAGTCCTGGGTGTTCATTGGAAGGACTGATGTTGAAGCTCAAACTCCAATACTTTGGCCACCTCATGCGAAGAGTTGACTCACTGGAAAAGACCCTGATGCTGGGAGGGATTGGGGGCAGGAGGAGAAGGGGACGACAGAGGATGAGATGGTTGGATGGCATCACTGACTTGATGGACATGAGTTTGAGTAGACTCCGGGAGTTGGTGATGGACAGGGAGGCCTGGCATGCTGCGATTCATGGGGTCGCAAAGAGTCGGACACGACTGAGCGACTGAACTGAACTGAACAAGAGTAATTGGCTTCCCTGGTGGCTCAGTTGGTAAAGAGTCTCCCTGCAATGCAGGAGACCTGGGTTTAATCCCTGGGTCGGAAGATCCCCTGGAGAAGGAAATGGCAACCCACTCCAGTATTCTTGCCTGGAGAGTTCCATGGAGAGAGGAGCCTGGTGGACTACAGTTCATGGGGTCACAAAGAGTCCGACACGACTAAGTGACTTTCACTTTCACTTTCACAAGAGTAATTACCTCATTGGTTTGTTATGAGGATCAATTAAGATACTGCATTCCAAACATTCAATAATTATTTATAATTCCTGTTGTTGTGTTTAACCTTCCAAATAAGGTTACTGTTACTGAAAAGGTTGATGTTACTTAGAATTTACTTACATATACCAAGGTCTGTACTAGTCACTTGTGTAAATACATTGCATGCATTTCCTTTTATAACCTGAACTCATTAATAACTTAGGTTCAAATTTTTAGAAGTACATTTTCTCATGAACTATTAAAACTCAATTATCACATAGATTTGTTAAAGATAAAAACAGCATTTATAAGATTTAAGGATAGTTGAAAATCTAGTAAAGTGGGGTTGGCTATTAGAAAGAGGTATGGGTATTTGGTGGGCTTCCCAGGTGGCTCAGTAGTAAAGAATCTGCCTGCCCAGTGGGAGATGCAGGTTTGATCCCTGAGTTAGGAAGATCCCCTGGAGAAGGGAATAGCAACCCACTCCAGTATTCTTGCCTGGAGAATTCCATAGACAGAAGAGCCTGGTGGGCTATAGTCCATGGGGTTGCAATGAGTTGGACATGACTGAGCAACTAACACTTTGACTTTCACACCAAACCGAGATTAAAGTGTTGAAGCTAAAAAGCACTAAGAGGCCACATTTCATTTTGGATGGGCTTTGCACTCAAACAGAACTTTGGATCCTGACTACCAATGACCTATTTCTTGACTTGAAACAAGTTATTTACTCTGTGTAGGCCTAGGTTTATACACATATATAAAGGTACCACTTTCATTTGTTCTATGGACTAGATGAATTCATGTACACTTTGTATACCACAGGAAGCCTCCTATGTAGTAGGTTATTAACTGAAGACAGGTTGTTCCTGTCTGCTTTCATTCTCCAAGTTGGTTGGAAAGAAACTGTAAACTTATTTAGAAAGAGGCAGAAGATAAAAACCACTACAATATTGTAAAGTAATTAGCCTCCAACTAATAAAAATAAATGGAAAAAAAAAGCATGTTTCATATGCAAATGAAACACTGGAAAAATGGTAGGGGATAACAGGAGCTGTCGGTGTTTTGAAATTAGTAATTTCGCCTGATGTTACTGGTAATGGTGTCTATTCATCCCATCTTCCTGCAGTGGCAATTCTTGTTGTAAGAATAATATTTAAAAGCAAGGGGACTAAAGCAGTGAGGGCTGTGGCTGTCCTGTCATGGTCATACTGCTCTTTCTAGATACATGTATAATTCATCCTCTATGGGGAACGCTGCAGAACTGTATATGCGTGCTTATATATCACAGGTACACATATATAATGACCAAAGTAGGGAAAATAACTACATTGGAAGTGAAGGTATAATTTACAAAATTTTTTCAAGGTTACTAATTATTTAAGATTCTCTGCCTAAAGGCATGAATGTATGATAATACTAACTTTGACGGTCAGATATAAAATGTTAGAATAGAACAAGGAATTTAAAAAATAAACACCGGTATTCAGAATGTAAACAGAAACAACACAATTTACTACATTTTCCTTCACCCATGAATAGTCAATCACATCATGAATGACATTTTATTGCAGGTACATCTGTTGAGCCAGTACCTGAAATCACTTCCTCTCGTTATTCTCTACCTCATCTTTCTCTTTAGAAAAGAGACTTTTCTCTTTTCCTGTGGGTGGTGCTACAGCCACAGTAACTCAATTTACTTTGAGAAAACTGAGACTTCATAGACAATTTTTTCTCCTGCAAAGCACAAACAATACTGTAGATCCTACCCGCTAAAATCTCTTAATTGAATGTATCCCCTATTCTCTAGTGGGCTTCCCAGGTGGCGCTAGTGGTAAAGAACCCTCCTGCCAATGCAAGAGATATGACACGGGATTCCACCCCTGGGTTGGGAGGATCCCCTGGAGAAGGGTACGGCAACCCACTCCAGTATTCTTGCCTGGAGAATCACATGGACAGCGGAGCCTGCGCAAAGAGTTGGACATGACTGAAGCGACTTCGCACTCACACACACACATTCTCTAGTGCTGCAAATGACTGATTTGGAGAATGAAGTGTGGTCTAGGTAGCAGGTAAAGCAGAGTCTAACCTAGTCTTTGGGCTCTTGCAGTCATTCTCTGCATCACTGATAGATTAATTTTTTAAATTAAAGCTGGATTTTCATAAATTCTGGGAAAAGAGACCTCAGAGTTGGATCTATGATGCAGCTACTTCTGAGCTATCCAATCATTTGCAAGGCACATACCCCTCTGAGAGGTGAAATGGGGATACTATGACCTCTACACTTATAGAATGTGATGAAGATTACTGTGTAAAGTACTTTACACAGGATCAGACATGTCATCAAATTTTAATAAATGTGTATTTCCTGCTTGTATGTTCTTTCTTGCTCAAAATACTTCAATGACATCAGCTCCTATTGAAAAATATCTAATACGGCTTTTCAGATCTGTGCTTAAGCAAATCAAGACCTCTTACTATTTCTTTTCTCAAAACTACATCCCAACTGGATGGACTGGTATTTTGCCTGGACTGCTGCCTCCTTATTAACACTGCATGTGCTCAGACATATCTCTAACCCGCTGTGGTCTACTTATCCTTTTGCCTCCCTGTTGCTATGTGTCTTTTCATCCATCTTCCAATGCCTGGTCAATTGTCACATACATCATAAAAATTTTTTAGCTGTATCTAGCTTTCCTCTATTTATATTTCTTGTTAATTTCTTATTGCATTTATCAGTATATCATATTACAGTATTTGGGGGGTAGAAAGGGGCCTAAATAATAAACAAAGTATATGAGATCAACTACTATTAAAACCCTATCACTTACCAGGTGCATAATTTTGGTAAATTACTCAAAATCTCTGTGCCTTTCCTCATTTACAAGACAAAGTCTATAACAATAATCCCTCTATGGCTTAGAACAGAATATAGGAACTATTTATGAAAAGCATTTTGAATAAATATTAGTGCACTGAGTTTCCTTAAGTCTCCACAGGGAGCACTGGGGAAAAAAAACCTGAATAGTTGATATATTGCTTAAAAATAATTAGGACTTTGTGGTCATTTAGTAGCTAAGTCGTGTCTAGCTCTTGTGACCCATGGACTGTAGCCTGTCAGGCTCCTCTGTCCATGGGATTCTCCAGGCAAGAATACTGGAGTTGGTTGCCATTTCCATCTCCAGGGGATCTTCCCGACCCAGGAATCGAATCTAGGTCTCAGGCATTGCAGGATGATTATTTTCTGTGCAGAGATGAATGAGATTAAGCATATCCATCACTGGATACTAAAAACTACTTGGAAAATTAATGAAATTCTAATGAAGTAATTGACATTAAATTTCACATTATATATTTTGGAAAAATAATGTTCATGTCTTTCAGGGCAATGACATAAACTTGAAATACTTATCTTCTTTTTCTGTTGGTTGAAATTATCTATGATGACACCAATGAACAAGTTCAAAGTGAAGAATGACCCGAAGATGATGAAGATGACAAAATAAATATACATGTAGAGGTTGTATTCATAAATGGGCTGCTTGTCTACCTATGGAATTAACAAAAGTTAACAGTATGTTGACAATAAATTCATCATTTTCTTTCTCACATGCTCTGACAAGGAAATTCAAATAGTGCAATCCTAGGTAAAAGTGGTTTTACAGAAGCCACAGTGTTGTCAAAGTTCAACATAATCATTCTTAAACATTTATTCAATACTAAATATAATTTTCTAATAACTACAAAGGGCTTATTCACCTTCTTGGACTATAGGACAATGTAGTAAGTAAATTACAATCCATGTTATTTATTTCCAGAAAAAACAGTAAAGGAGATGATATCATATTTATATAAATTTTGCCTTTTTTAATTTGATTACAGAAATATCTTCACTGGCTTTTGTGATAATATAAACTAGTCAGTAGTTTTCAAAATTCCTTAGTGTGAGACTTATTTCACATTAACTCTTCCAAGGCACTTTAAAATATAAAAGCAATAAGACTGATAAATAAAACATGTTATTTCATTTTTATTTTGATAAATATTAACTGAACACATTACTGCCAGGCTGAGCTAAGTTCTCTATTTACATTTTCTAGCTGGAGCCAGAGAATAGCCCCATGAGGTAGTAGTGAATTGTTTTCTTCTTATAGATCAATAAACAGGCTCAGAGAGATAAAGTGGCTTGCTGCAAGTCAGATGCAAGCTTGCCTGATACAGCAGAGTCACAGAATTTAAGTCAAGCTATGCTTCCAAACGCCACACAGGTAATGAGGCTACTACTACGTGGATGTTCTTCAGTGTGTGTGCACGGACCAAGAGCTTCTTGGAGCTTCTGTTTTAAAATAGCCTAACTAAACAAACAAGCTTTTCAAAATTGAAGAGTTCGGTGTTATGTTTACCAATACTTACGTTAACAGAATCAACTGCTGCATACATAATATCCATCCATCCTTTAAATGTTGCCTGTAAATATAACATTAATAGAATCTGAAAGTGAAGCTCTTACTCTAAAATAGCCATAAATGAGTAAGTATATTTAATGTTACAACATTTATTAAGTAATATTAAGTTAGTGAACTATACAGTCATCCCTTGGTACATGCAGGGGGTACTGGTTCCAGGGCACTCCCTGAAGATACCAAAATCTGCCCATGCTGAAGTCCTTGCACCATGCAGATGCAAAGCCATGGATAAAGAGAGCCCATTAAATTTCAAGATATCAACTTAACATAAAGATTCCGTGTCAAGAAGAAAAAGAGCGGGGGCACATTGCCAAGTCACATTCTAAATCTCAGTCCTAGTGAATTTCCAGGTTGTTAGAATTGCCTGTGAGTTTTGTACTTGAACTTTTATTTTTCCAGAGGGGGTGGAGAGTTTTACGACTAAAGAAAGAAGTAATTTTTCTCCATATCTTAAGGATTTTCTGTACCAGTGGCAAGGCCTTCTGATTTCCTTGTAGTGTGAAGGTAGTAGTCCAAAAAATGAGTATTAATTTTTGGAGCAATATTCAGAAGGCACAACGGCAGGGGGGTCAGGGGACTCTGAAAAGGTGATTATGGATTAATCACCTGTAGAACAGTGCAATAGAGCCCATGCTTCTTAACTCATGTTTATACGCACATGTTCTAAGAAAGACCACTTCTGTTTTTTAAGTCACACAGTACCTATCTTTAATTTTTAGTTAATAGCTATATGATAATGACAGCTCCTCCATCCTATGTGCACTAAAATTTCAAGCATTCATAAAATGAGTCACTTACAACTTGAAGCAGAGACAGGTAACCAAGTCCAACATTATCAAAGTTCACTTTCAGGTTTTTCCATCGCACATTTTGACTAACATTCATAAGCGCAAGACAGGCAGAACGATTTTCAACTTCATTTGTAGGAAACCGCAATCCAACTGTGGTGTTAATACACTCATAAAACTTGCCAGCAAACAAATTTACTCCCATGATGCTAAATATCAGCCAGAATATGAGACACACAAGTAGCACATTCATGATAGAAGGAATTGCACCAATGAGTGCATTCACAACCACCTAGCATTCAAAAGAAAGAAAAGAATGATTAGGACCAGTAAGAATGTTAAATAGGCAACATTAATGAAACATTATGCAGAATTTAAAAAGTTAGAAAAGCTACCCTTACATGTTTAAGACATAAGATTTATTGAATGCCTACTATATGCTCAGCAGTGTGCTAAACAGGACAAAATGAGACAGGAGCCCCGTGATCAATGAGTTTACAAAAATACATGAGGATCACACAGTGAAACTATTAGCAACAAAATGAAACAATTTACTAAGATTAAATGACAGTTTAAATAAATAAAATAAATAAAAGAATAAACCAAAAACCTGATGTATGTAAGGTGAAGTCATAAAATCTGCATGCTCTAGAAAAGAAAGAAATTTATAAATATAAATGATTAAATAAGCAAAATGTACATTTAAAGGTCCATAGTCCTAGAATTACCAGTGCTAAAATTCTTCCATGTAAACCATTACTATATATAAGCTGGAATTAAGACTGGGAATCTTTTTATGGTTTGAACCCCTTAGATTTAATTGGTGCTGCTATTTATGTGATGGGGCTTCCCAGGGGCTACTAGTGGTAAAGAACCCGTCTGCCGATGCAGGAGATGTAAGAAACTCAGGTTCTATCCCTAAGTCAGGAAGATCTTCTGTAGGAGGACATGGCACCCCACCCCTGTATTCTTGCCTGGAGAATTCCATGGACAGAGGAACCTGGTGGGCTACAGTCCATAAGGTCGCAAAGAGTTGGATACAACTGAAATGACTTAGCATGGACACTAGTTATGTGATAACATAAATATACTTAAGACCTTAGGATCCCTGTTTCCTCATCTGCAGAATGAGAGCAATCTTTTCAAATTTATTATTCTAAATGTAAAAAGCAATTTCCATATATAAGCCTTGGCTAAATATAGATAGAGCTAGTCTCAGCTAACACAAAAATGCAATACAGTTTATCTTTCATGCTCCCTTTATTTCTGCTTTTCAGCCATTTCTACTACTACTTATCAACAATGCCTCTTTCCACTGCATGGCAACTACTGTAACATTTATCACTCTCCAGATTTTCTTAATTATCTCATCTTTCCAAACTTACTATCTTCTTAAACTCTACCCTGAATTTGGGGACAAATGCATTAAAGACCAACTTGTTAAGTAAAAAGCATATGTTCTCTCTTTTTCTGCAATATGTTGAGCAGGCTCTCAAGACATTTCCAAAAGGGAAGACATTAAGGATCCCTGACTACTTTTGAGATTGTCTAGAGCAGGAGTTGGCAAACATTGTCTTAAATGTTTTTAGGCTTTGCAGGTTACATGATCTCTGTTGCCACTATTCCATTCTGCCATTGTAGCAATAGATCACACACAAACCAATGGGTGTGGCTGTGATCCAACAGGGGCTTCCCAGGTGATCAGCGGTAAAGAATCCGCCTGCCAAATGCAGGAGTCACAGTTTTGATCCCTGGGCTCAGAAGATCCCTTGGGGAAGGAAATGGCAACCCATTCCAGTATTGTTGCCTGGAAAAACCCCATGGACAGAGAAGCCTGGTGGGCTACAGTCCATGGGGTTATATAAAGAGTCAGACACAACTTAGTGACTGAAGAATGCAATGTGATCCAAAGAAACTTCCTTTATGAAACAGGCATCCAGCCTATGGGCTTTGGTTGTTGACTCTTGATCCAGAACTACAGTTACTACCCTGCGATTCATGGACCTGTAGAGGTTCCATGGGGGCATGAGATTATATGAAAATATTATGGGCACGCTTTGTTTATAGAGATGATTTATACTTTCACAAGAGTTTTATAGTGTACATCACCCCTCAAAGGGTTAGGAAGAACAGGATTAGAGAGTTCAAAGTGGTCAGCTATTATTCAGACCTATATTTTCACCCGCATTTCCTTTGCCCTCCCATTATGCCTCACCTAGGCATGCTGATCCTTCTAGTTGCTGCTCAAACACACCTTGCCTATTCAACTCTGACCTTCTCTACCAAGTTGCACCTCTGCCTGGAATGCCCACCTGCCTGTGAGCTAGGGCCCATTCTTTCAGTCATGGCTCCAAGACCACCTCCTTATGAAGCCCCTCCCAGGTCTCCCCAGGCAGCCACTTTCATCTTTACCCCCGCAGCACTGGGTGCTTACTGTTTATAGCAGATGCCACAGAACAACTAATATCCCCCTGTCTATCTCTCCATGGACATTGTCCTGACTCACTCCTGGGGGGCTGGGGTCTATTCACCATCGTAGTTTTATAGTACAAAATTTGACATACAGTTGGCATTGAAAATGTTTGCTGAAAGAATGCACATTATGATGGGTCTCTGAGGGAGATGGATATATGTTGTCCTGATGAGAGGCCATTTGGAGAAGTCAATAAGTTCAAGAACCTCAAGTCTTTTCAAAGGAAGCTAACTATAAAATGTCTCCAATCATATTTATTCTTAAAAATGACCCTGCAATGTGAAAAAAACATCCCCTTTTTTGCCTGGCTAATAAGCTAAATAGATACATTTTTCACTCCAAATATATTAAAACATTCTCCTTCATCCAATTCATCTGTATTACAGATGAAGAACAAAGAACAGGGTAAAATAATGGGGTGGCTTAATCACTGAGGGAAGTAGTTTTGTTGGTGAAAGTATATTCCTTGATCATGAAAATGTCATATGTGCTCCGCTTGAGTCCAAGGATCAGTGAGAGGTTCTGATGGCAATGTTCTATATACTCATGTTCAAAAAGCAAAATTAATGTCAATTTAAATATTACCTTTGTGTATAAAATTAAATGTAATTTTTCAGTTCTTACATGACAAACAGGAATGGACTTTTACTTACAAAAAATTTTTTTTGTATAATCACGATGTCTCATATACATTGGAACAATATGCACTGGATACACTAACTAATTGAGGTTATAGTCTTAATTAGGTTAGCAGGAATAACAATGAAGATCTGCTAGACTAAAAGACATCTAACACTCACCAGAGGCTTCAGATTTCTGAGCCCCACTCTAGAGTTTATCATTCAGCAGATCTAGGGTGGAATCAGGAATTTGCATTTCTAGTAAGTTTTCAAATGATGCTGACTACATTTAGAGAAGCAGAGAGCTAGACTAATCTGCATGTTAAATTGCTCAGAGACTACAGAGAGGCAGTCAGATAAATATGTATGATGCAATATAATAAGGATTTTATGTGTTTAAACATATAGGAAGGATGCCCAGTTATACCTGGACAGACAAGGCACATTTAAATTTAGGTCTAAAGGATAAGTAGGAGTTTGCTATGTTGATGAGTTAGAGTTGAGACAGGGGAGGGAGAAGCATTCCAGCCAAGAGAATGGAGGCATGAGAAAGCAGGAACATATCTGGAGAAGAAGAAATTTGAGGGGAGTAGCAACAAATGAGACATGGACTCACTAGAGAAAATAAAGTCACTGTCCTCTTATCCTCTGTGTATTTTATGAAGAAGTTGCTGGTTTAATACAGCCCTAAAGCTAGGTTTCTGGTAGTCATTATTTATCTCACCTGGTTTGTTTCTGAAAAACAAATCAGTTTTCAGGCACTATACAGTCTAGCGCAAATTAAATTAACTCAGAACTCCCATTTTCTCAAATATAATTTGGAGATGTTTCCATTTTCAGTGAACTATCTATTTCAAGAGTGAAATTTAAAGCGATGCCTGATGCTACTTCCCTGTCTTTTCTTATGCTTCCTACCCAGAATGATTCCTTAAAAAATATTACTTAAGCACCTGATACAGGCAAGTTCTTCATGACTTGTATATGAGAGATGCTGTCAGGACTAATAGTGTCCCTTGTATTTGCATTTCCTAGCATAGGAAAGGGTTTCATTTAGGAAGGGAAAAGTAACTTATTTGAATCACTGCCTAACAATATAATATGAAGGAGGCACTATTATATTTCATTTACTCTTTGTTAAACAATATGCATTGAAATCTTGTGTGTATATGCACATGTATACACAATTATTTATATAAACAGATCATACATATGTATATATATGCACATGTGTATAAACAGTCCATAATTCCTAATTACCCATTTTTCATATTTCATACTCTATTAAGAAATATGAATATATTAGAAAGTTTAGTATCTTCTTACCCTCATTCCTTCAAATCTAGATAAAGCTCTCAGAGGTCTTAAAGCTCTAAGTGTCCGAAGGGATTTAATGGGACCAAGATCTGAGTAGCCAAGAGTGTTTGCAACTAATGTAACCAAAGAAACCTACAAAAAAGAAAATTTTCATTAATCAAAAATTTCACTTAATCATTCCAATTAAATAATAAAGCATGATGAGAACAAGTTAATTTTAAAGATTACCAAGAGCAACCAACAAAGGTCTGTCTAGTCAAAGCTATGGTTTTTCCAGTGGTCATGTATGGATGTGAGAGTTGGACTATAAAGAAAGCTGAGTGCAGAAGAATTGATGCTTTTGAACTGTGGTGTTGGAGAAGACTCTTGAGAGTCCCTTGGACTGCAAGGAGATCCAACCCGCCCATCCTAAAGGAAATCAGTCCTGGGTGTTCATTGGAAGGACTGATGTTGAAGTTGAAACTCCAATACTTTGGCCACCTGATGTGAAGAACTGACTCATTGGAAAAGACCCTGATGCTGGGAAAGATTGAAGGCATGAGGAGAAGGGGACAACAGAGGATGAGATGGTTGAATGGCATCACCGACTCAATGGACACGAGTTTGAGTAAACTCCAGGAGTTAGTGTTGGACAGGGAGGCCTGGCGTGCTGCAGTCCATGGAGTCGCAAAGGGTTGAACACGACTGAACGACAGAACTGAACTGAAGAGTAACTCAACAAGAACAACATGATTTATAGATAAAGTTATCTACTAACTGTCTAAAAATTGGATAAAATAGATGCCTTTTTAAGGAAATAGATTTAAAGGAAAGTTAACCAGAAAAAAAGAAATAATAGAAGGAAAGTAAGTTATTCTTATATCTGAATAATAAAATCACATATGCTTTTCATAGTTTTGTAGGTTTTTCACTTGCTTATTAATTCTGGACATTTAAGTAAATCAACTATCAAAATTTCAATTGGAATAAAATCCAGGTTATTTGCTTGGGCTCCAAAATCACTGTGGATGGTGACTGCAGCCATGAAATTAAAAGATGATTGCTCCTTGGAAGAAAAGCTATGACCAACCTAGACAGCATATTAAAAAGCAGAGACATCACTTTGCAGACAAAGGTCCGTATAGTCAAAGCTATGGTTTTTCCAGTAGTTATGTACGGATGTGAGAGTTGGACCACAAAGAGGGCTGAGTGCAGAAGGACTAATGCTTTCAAACTGTGGTGCTAAAGAATACTTTTGAGAGTCACTTGGACAGCAAGGAGATCAAACTAGTCAATCCTAAAGAAAATCAACCCTGAATATTCATTGGAAGTACTGTTGCTGAAACTGAAGCTCCAATACTTTGGCCACCTGATGTGAAGAGCCAAATCACTGGAAAAGACCCTAATGCTGGGAAAGACTGAAGGCAAAAGGAGAAGGGGGTGGCAGAGGATGAGATGCTTAGACAGCATCACCAACTCAAGGGACATGAGTTTGAGCAAACTCTGGGAAATAATGGAGGACAGAGGATACTGACATGCTACAGTCTATGGGATCACAAAGAGTCAGACATGACTTAGTGACTGAACAACAGCAATAATGAACTGTGTGATTCTAAAGCTAAGTCAAAAGAGTGTGGCATTCACTCAGCCAAATTTATGTCCTAGTATAGACCTTATGTTGAAACTGAAACTCCAATACTTTGGCCACCTGATGTGAAGAGCTGACTCATTTGAAAAGACCCTGATGCTGGGAAAGATTGAGGGCAGGAGGAGAAGGGGACGACAGAGGATGAGATGGTTGGACGGCATCACCAACTCAATGGACATGGGTTTGGGTGGACTCTGGGAGTTGGTGATGGACAGGGAGGCCTGATGTGCTGCAGTTCATGGGGTTGCAAAGAGTTGGACACGACTGAGCGACTGAACTGAACTGAACTGATAGACCTTATTCAAAAGCATTCTGAAGACTTATGATTTTGAGATGAGGCAAATTTTCTACAAGATTTTTCTGCCCTAGTTTCTCAGAATCAGCAGCAAAGATCCCCAAAAATAATTTGTGGGACAAAATCTCAATTGTACTGAAGACAGTTCACTAGTAGGTGATCTCACTGGCTTCACAATCAATACAGACATACAAGAACTTCGTCATGTTAGATGACCCTCCACAATTACCACAACCAGTGTCCAACAGAAATCTGTGTTCTTATTTTAAGTTACCTCAGAAGAAAGAACATGGAGAGAAAATCGATACACATTTTGGTAAGCAACAATGAACTCCTCAGTGACCTGAAATCTGGAACTGTAAATGCATTCAGTCTTTGAATAAGATCCTTTTAAAATATCCATTGTTTCACACTGTGTGCAGTAAGAGGCAATGACTAAGAACAATATCTGCAATGCAGTTCATTGGGATTAAGTAATGACTGAAAGATTCAATTTTCCAGGGAAGATTAGGAGCTACTCAAGAGTCAACTTCCTTATGTTTAACTATTAAAGGAGTAGAAAAATTTATAAGTTCACTACTGCTGCTATCAAAAACACAGTGAACTGATTTTTGAATCAGGATGTGTGGTGAAGTGTTTTGCTTTCACACAGTTATTATACTTCTAAATGTCTCACTAAATGTAGTATAACTGTTTCTTTTTAGGTCCTCATGCTATATATCCTGCATTCATAACTAATCCTCATATCACTTTTAAATTCATCTAATCTTCCAGGTTCATTAGTTTCCACTTAAGTATGTTTAAAAAATAGGTGTACTTTTAAGTTAGAATAATAAATGTTATTTTTTTAATAAGCAAAAAGCAAGTTTTAAAATGTCTATTATAATCTGAATAATCCCTAAGGAAATGGTTAACCTGATCTCCAAACCACTGTTAAGTGAGTGCTACTATATTGAATATATGCACATTACTGAGAAAATTAAGTGCAGTCAGTAATTTAGAAGAACATCTACATATATGTACATATTTATCTTTCTACTTATGTATACATTGTATATAAGCATGATATATGCCCCTCCTGATGAATAATGGTCAGTCAAGCAAGTTTCAGATAATCAGGAAACTTGCAGATATCAAACAAGTCCATCCTCTGAATATCAAATCATGAGTGGTTCTGAAAGCTGAATATGCACCAGAATCATCTGGAGGGTTTGTTACCACAGTTTTGCTGGGTCCCAACACCATTGTTTCTGATTTAGTAGGACTTAAGTGGGTCCTGAGAATTTGCATCTCTGACAAGTTCCCACCCACACATGCCAAAGATTTGGTTCAGGGATTACACTGACAGCAACTGTGCTAGAGAGATAAATTTCTCAGTTTTCAAGATATTAAAAAAAAACTCAACTCCTCCCCTAAATCCACATGCCTAGATGTGCATGAATATTGTGAATATTGAGTGGAGTTTTGCTCTGTTGCATTATTAAAACATTTTATACATATACATTATACATATTATATGTATATATAATTTATTTAGCTTTTTGCAAAATATTAAAAAAAACTCAAATTGAAGCTATATAACTTTCCTGATTTCTGCATATTACGTACTCCAAAATATGGAGAATCACACTTCAGATTTTCAAATACAAACAAATTCATTATTAAATAGCCATATCCCTTTATTAACTAAAAATAAATTCAACTTTGCTTGTAAACTTTTTTTCTTAAACTGAGAGATGAAAAGAGCAAAGTTTGGGATAATATTTTAAGAAGTTTGTGAAGATCTTAAATATTTTGTAATAATTTTTAGAAGACTCAATCATAATTACAGGTTAAGAGAAAAGATCTACATTCTTTCTGTTACTTCTTATTTTGGCTAGCCTTTCTTTAAAACTATTATATTGCAAAAGTATTCATCTTACCATTCATTTTTCTAGGCAGTACCTAGGTAACATACATATTAAAAAGGTGAATCAAAAAAATCAAATATGAAATCATTAGTATAAATATCAAAAATCAAATTTCTCATAGAGGAAGTCTGAGAACACAGGCGATTATAAGGTATAGCTAAAACTGTAAGGTACAGCTAAAACTTGGCAAAAACTGTTTTTTGTATATCACCTATCTAAATATGATTAATACACAACATTAGTGAGATTTTTCAGACCCCTTATTATTAAGAATAAACTCTCTTTAAAATTTACTCAAAAGTACTTACATCGACAATCAAGAAATCCAGCCAACACCAGGCATTGGTGAAATAGGTTTTGTAACCATATGCTACCCATTTTAGAAGCATTTCCAGAATGAAGATATAAGTGAATATCTTGTCAGCATACTCCAGGATAATCTTAATGGTCTTTTTCTTTTCAATATATATATCTTCAAAAGCCTGTGAAAATAACACTCAAATTTAAATTTGGTACAACTTGAAGCTTATGATTCAAGACCAAAACAGGAAATGAAATTCTGATAAAGAGATCACTGACATATTATACTATTATGGGCCTGCCGACTTTCTTCCGGTTTACAGTTACAGTGGAACATGTGTGCTTCCCAGCTGGCACTAGTGGTAAAGGGAAAAAAAGAAAGAAAGTCTGTTGCTAAGTTGTGTCCCACTCTGCAACCCCAAGGTCTATAGCCCTCTGTCCATGGGATTCTCCAGTCAAGAATACTGGAATGGGTTGCCATTTTCTCCTCCAGGAGATCTTCCAATCCAGGGAATCAAACCTGGGTCTCCTGCATCTCCCGTATTGCAGGTGGATTTTTTTTTTTTTAAACCACTGAGTCACCAACCTGCCTGCCAATGCAGGTAGACATAAGAGATGCCAGTTTGAGCCCTGGGTTGGGAAGGTCCTTCAGGAGGGCATCCTGCAGGGTGAGAGACCTACCCCATTCTCACCCACTCCAGTGTCCTTGCCTGGAGAATCTCATGGACAGACGAGCCGGGCCACAGTCTATAGGGTTGTAAAGAGTCAGACCCAACTGAAGCGACTTCACACACAAGCATACACACAGGTGTAACACTTAGTTCTCATCAGTACAGGGGGCTGCTCACCAGAGGTCAAGAGAAATACAGTGAAAAAGAATGAAATTACTTATAGTCCTATAAAGGAACCAAGATCTCTGACTCTTTCGGTGATTTCCACTCATCTGACACCCCTATGCTCTCCTGCAAACTAGTAAGTCCTAATAATTGAAGACATGATTCCAGGTCAGCCCCTCCTATAAATCTCTCTCACCCTGCACTCTTCTTCAAGCCAGCAGTGGGATTTAGAGCCTCTCCTTCAGCTCTTACGTGCTTACGGATTCTCAGTACCTAGCTGTATGTCCAGAACACAGCAGGAAAGGTTTGTGAAATGAATCAGTGCTGTAGCTTAATAGGGCTATAGAGCACAGAAGATGGTTTCTTTCTTTGAATTTTTCACCAACCCTTTATCATTCATTAAAAGCTTCAGCTCTATTAATATCTGTTATATTCATTCCATCAATGTGACACCTCTTGATACTTCCCAAGAACTTTCAGTGAGAGGTAGATGATGATACTGTGGTTACAGCCACAAAGTCCTTGAGAAATAGTTTGAATGGACTTAAAGAATTGAGTTAACTGAAGCCATTGAAAATGACTGCTGACCTAAACAGGTCTAAAGGATTGGAATTTTCTCTTTCAAGTTTAATTTTTAGATTTTGCAAAACATCATCTACCTCTCTGAACTCCCAAGCAGATGACCCTTCTTGCTCCAGAGCTTAAATGTGCATGTACTTCACTTACAAACATACCCCAGTTCTGTATCACCCGTGCCTCTTGCTTCCCTAAAGCTCTCTGATCTCCTTGAGAAAAGTCCATGGGTCTTAAACAGCATTCCAGGAGTAAGAATAATGTCTGGCATGTAGTAAATATTAGCTAAGGTAACTAACATTTTGTCTTTTACTGACCAGAGGGATTAATTTTTAAGTATAAAAAAATGCCACAATAGTTTTAACTTCCAACACATTTATTAAAAATAATGACCATCTATTTAAGCATTAGGTGTCAGATCACTTACCAGAGCACCACTGCTGAGCAAGATCATGAGAACAATGAAGCTTTCAAACCAACTGTGCTCAACTATCCTGAAGCAGGTTTTCCTGATGTTCCACCAGATTTTTCCTTTCCCTGATTCTATGTTAACTTGGCAGCATGGGAACCTTTGTACACAACCTGGCAAGAAAGATATGCATGTAAAATCTGGATATTCAGAATAAATAAAATACTTAAGAAATATTATTAATGCAAAGTGCTCCCTATGATAATTCCTCAACCAAATAATTTCAAGCACATCTGAAGCTTCAAATAATTTTAACTTGGATGTTGCCTTTTCTTTATCTCCTAAATCTCCATGGCATTTTCTTAATATTTGTCAGTAATTTCTAACTTGGATATATTTGTGTTTTCTGTATTTCCCTAGTTCCTCACCAACCTCTTCTATAGTATTTAAACCACGTACTGTTATTTATTATCGCAGCCCTAAAACAATCCTAATCCTGATACACAATGAGCAGTAAATAATGATTGCTGAATCAATATAAATCTCAAGACAATATTGCATTTCATGACCTTCTTGATGTGAATTTAGTCTACAATCTGGTGCTACTTCAACTCCTCTATAAAAAAGCACTTTTGAGAAACAGCATTATAAGTAATATTTTAAAAATTAGTGGAAAGTCCTATAATTCAGTTCAAAAGAAAGAGATCTTGATTATAAGATGGAGATAAAACTTTCAAATAATGTAAGTTAAAAACCAATTTGACTTTGGAATCACAGATGTAAAACATACTTCTATAAAAAAAAAACAGGAATTTTTTATTTAAAGTTGTTTAGGTTTATTTATTCACATCCTTATCAAACATTTATTGAGCAAGCATTTTACTCAGCTGTGTACATAGTTTCTTCTTATGGAATCTATTTTTGGCTTTTAGTTAGGCAGCTAGATATAGAAATAAATGGCTACAATAGGGTAAAGCAATGAAAAGGACAGATATGCTGGGGTTATTTTTGGTAGCATGGAAGACATTCATCTAACCTGGCTTAATTTGTTGAAAAAGTAAGGTCAGAGGAGGTTTTCTGGAAGAGGTGTATTAAATCAAAGTGTTAGTCAAGAAGAGTTTGGGTGGAATTCCAGACAACAAGCAGCAAAATGTGTACAGGGATTATAAGCATTTCAGAACTGTGAGGAAAGCAAAGTGTACACAAGAGGCACGGATGAGAGATAAGGCAGAGAAATTGGTCAGATTACAGAAAGTATTTTCCCTCACCTTAAGGAGTTTGGTCTACATCCTGTATTCTAATGAAGGGTAAGTGAAGGGTTGTAGGTAGAGAATTATATAGGAAGATCATAATTTAAATAGGTATCTCCAACAACTGTGGAGGATAAGTTGGAAGAGAAGAAAAAAGAGGGATGGGGAGGTACAAAGAAAAACCCAGAGCTAGAAAACCATTTAGGGTGCTGGTTCAGTATCCCCAACAAGAAAGACAGATTAGGGTAGCTCTTGTTAGGAACTAGAGCATTAACAGAATCAAGACATATTTGGTATAATCAGTGGATTTGCTGACTGACTAGATATGGGATGCAAGAAGAAGGCAGAAGCCCAGACAGTTGTGAGGATGTCAGCAATGAATGAAGACCACAGGAGCAGGAGCTGCTTGGGGTGGTAATGAGTTTGAGATGCCTGTGAAATCTCTAAACACAGAGGTCCTGTAGATATTTGAAGGTGTGAATCTGTGAAGCTTAAAGGAAAAGTCTGGACTGGAAAAGAATGTGAAGGAATCATTAGCATGTATGTGTCAGCTGAGATCAGGAAAGTTGTTAAGACCACACAAAAAAAGTATTTAGGGTAAGAGAGAAAAGGGATAAGTCTGGAACATTGTGGAACAGCTATATTAAGAGAATTCAAAGGTATCTGGAACTAACTCACATTGGTCTTGACAACTTATTGTTAAACTGTCAGGAAAATTTTGCTAGCCTGTTATTAAATGCAGCTGTTATCAAAAATTAAAGTGTATAAACCTAAAAGTATAACTTTAGAAAAGGTCATAAATACTAAAAACATACTACTGTAATAATTTTACTACAATTTACTATTATTTACGCTCTTGAGTAGCTTTATGTATTCTACCTGGTTGGTAGAAATATGTTACACTGTTGGGCTACTGTGTGTCTCTTTTCAACTCCACATGCAGCAAAGTGACACCAGCAGTTAGAAATGAGCTATGGTGGGAATATTTACAAAAGTTATCAAATGCTGTAAATCAAGCCTTGCTGATTTTCTAGAGTAGACTAAGAAAGTGAGGGAGAAAATGTTAATAAAACAGTAAAAGTATGTATGTTTGCAGCCATTACACTGTGAATAGCATGAAAAATTTGAGGAAATATTCCTTCATTGCTCAAATCCTATTATCTGATTCAGCAAAAATTTGTTTAAATCACTGATGAATGAGTCAAGTTCTGACAGGAAGCCTGTTTCATGTTACTGATTAACATAAATGAAAATACCAAGCAACCTTCAGGTTAAAATTATTCTTGTTCATCAATTGCAATCATTGTTATAAAAAAAAAACTGGCAAAATTCACACTCTGTGAGAACTAATCAGCTGTATGGAATAGTGAATGAAGGATGTTGATTATATTATTATTTGTAAATTGTGCCCCACATATCTTTTACATGAACAAAATATGGTAAACTGACGGTAGTACATATACCATTTTTTTTTTCTTGGAGAACTGGTTGTTAAACATTTAGCTCTACCTCACTGGGATAGGGGGAAGAAGACAAAACCCCTAAGGAAATGACAGAGTCGGGGGTGGAGGAAATGTACAAGAGGCTGAAGTAAAAGAAAAGTTGGAGAGGAAAAAGTTTCATGAAGGACTGTGATCAGAGCTATGACCCAGAGAGACTTAGAAAAATAACAATTGAAAAAATTTTTAATTAAAATTGATTAAAAAATAAACAATCAAAATTACTTAAAGAATTTAAAAAGAGGTATTACAGTTAATTCTTCTCTTAAAAATCTTAGATGTAAAACCTCATTTGGAGAGAAAGTAGAATTGGGAGAGCAAAAATGAGCAGTACTTTCAGATACTTGTTTCAGAAGCTTAGGTACTTTAAAAATAATTTCCTTGTCTATCAAGCAATATATTTCATTAAAATATTGAGCCTATCAAGTAATAACTTCATATAATCATAAACTGTATATCCTGAAACAACATAGCTAGAATTTTAATGAAATACATTTTTTGGACAATGTACTGTATGGCTTCTTTTATGATTCTGTAGTGAAATTAGTTCATTGATTCTTAATAAGAGGTACCTCTTAGTAGGTACCTTAGTACCTTAATAGGAGGTACCTCTCTTAGGAAATAATTTTCAGCTTTATAGAAATATAGCAAGCTAGGTCTTCCCCCAAGTCTCTGACATTTTTCCTGGCATGTATATTTTATGTATTCTTGACCTTTCTCTCTGGGAACTTCTAAGTTCCGGCATCTCCTGCACTGACAGGCGGATTCTTAACCACTGAGCCATCAATGAAGCCCCAAGAAGATTTTACCATTTGAGATTTATTTTTGTCAGTATTTAGATTGAAGAGAAATATTATTCTTATGATTCAGGCAGGAAAAGGCACTATATATTCTAATTAGAAAAGCAGATAAACTTTTTATCTGAGATGAAGGTTCATAAATATTGTTCTCAGGATTTATCATACCTCACAAAGTTTCTCTCTTATTTGAGACAGGAGTGCAAGACCACTGCTTGTTTGGCCATCATAGAAAGGTATATCTCAAGAGGTTTCCAACATAGCTGGTTAGCAACAGTATCACACTTTCTTTTTAAAAAGGATGATTAATTAAATGTAAACATAACAGAGAACCTCTCAAACATTTTAATGGGTCCCCATAGGTAAATGCTATTTCTTTTGGGTGGTTTCATTTACTTGCTCTTGTGAGCCATTATATAAAATCTCTATTGGGTTTCATCATGTTAAACTAATGCTTTCAAATAAAAAAGAAACCACAGACGACTTCTAAGACAGTTTATCCATTAATAAAAATGCAACAGCATGATCAGTATAATTAATGTAAAAACTGATTAGGATATGTCATTTTTTAAACACTTAAAAAATTCTAAATCCTTTAAAACAAATGTTTTGTCCATATTTTCCTTTAAAAAAAAAGACAAAATAGGCACAAAAGAGTTAGTTATTGTGTTATCAAAGTTAGGATTAGTTATTAGCTATTTTTTAGGAAGTTGAACTCAGAACACTTGAGGGCAGACCTGAGTTAGTGCCTCCTACCAAATTAATAGAAAACACATCATTTTAAGGAAGAGTGTATGCTTCTCACACCCTAATCCTGATTTTGTGATTTACTAATTGTTTAATCGAACAGGAGTATAATATGAAACCAAGCAGAACCAAAGAGTCATGTCACGCTCATAATTATACAGATTGTAAAGACATTTAGAATTAAGGATAGTGAAGAATGGTACTAGAACTGGGGAAGGAAGCTGAAGTCATGAATTATAACACTAATGACGTAGCACTAAGGAAAGACACAGAAGAAGGGGGAGGAGAAAAGGTGAAGAGGAATAAGGTGTAAGCTGATAAAGTGGTAGTTATGAAGCTGACAAGGCTCAAGGCATGAGAGATGATAAACAACAAAATCATGTTAGTGTTTGTCTTCACCAAAACACAATTATTCTGACTCAACTCATACATTTGCTTTGATTTTTCTGCTGCCTTTCAGGTAACAAAGACCTCTGAAGGCCAAATACTGCTCTAAATTGGCATTGGTAGCTCAACACTTGTCAGCCAATCACAACTTGGTCAGGGGCATTTCTACTATAAGTAAACAAACTGTGGATTTCCCATCAAACCAAGCCCGCTCATTTTTAACTCTTCCTGTGGAGACTAAATTAAATTATTTCTCTGAGGACCCAATCTTGGAGTCATCTTTGACTCTTCTAAAGAGAAGAAAGCTTTAACACCCAACATCTAATCCATCAGCAAATCCCTTCAGCTTTAACTTCAAAATATATTCAGAAGCTCATACTCCCACAATAGTTTTAATTTCCCATCACTTCTCACCTGGATTACTGCTGGAACAACTAGAGGTTTTCCAGCTTCTGCCCTTGCTACCCACCCATCTGCTTATAAAATGGTGTTATGAGACTTCTAAATAAGATTCTTATGTTTTTCAGTACTCTTATGATCTAGCCTCTGTTGCACCTCTAACCTCATCTTTTACCAATCTTCCCACCTCTCAATCTCTTCGACTCATACTGGCCCCTCGATTTTGTTTTCAAATGTGCATATCCCCACTTCAGGGCATAGGCCTTCCTTACTCTGCTGGAAACAGTCTTCCTTCATATATCTGCTTCAATTTCCTTTAGGTCTCTGATCAAATGTTGTCTTTTTAGAAAGTCCTTCTCTGACCACTCTGTTTATATGGTAGTAGGCTTCTACCCCTCGACCTTGGTATTCCTTTCCATTTTACTTCTCTAGAGCACATATCGCTTATCTGACCTACTCTATACTTACATATTTCGTTTGGGTAAGAAACATTGTTTTGGTTTTTGTTTTTCAACTGCTCTCTCTGTCTAGTGCTCAGGCCTGGGCCTGGCAGAAAGAAAGTACTTAATGATTATTTATTGATTGGATAAAAGAAGTAGATAAGCTGAAGGTTGCCATTGCTCATTGGTTGCCCTGTTTAATTCATCAGGCTGAACCTCTTACCCCAGCAGGTCCAATGAGTATGAAGTCTCTAGTGGAACACAGCTGCTCAAAATGATATAACTAAGAGATGTGTGTTTGCCCATAGATTTTCTTTGGTGTTCTGGTCATTAAAAAATATATTTATCTATTTATTTAACTTCTTATTGAGGAGAATGTACATACAGTGTAGTATATACATTTTAACTATATAGATTAATATTCTCATGTAATAGTCATGTCAGTCATGATATAACATTTTCAAGCACCCAGAAATCATCCTCATGCCCTTTCCCAATCTGTACCTCCTAAAGGTAAGTATTATTCTGACTTCTACCTTGTAGACTGATTTTGCCTATTCTTCTTTTAGGCCTCCCAGGTGGTGCTAGTGGTAAACAACTTGCTTGGCAATGCAGGAAACACGAGAGACATGGGTTTGATCCCTGGGTCAGGAAGATCCCCTAGAGGAGGGCATGGCAACCCACTTCAGTATTCTTGCCTGGAGAATCCCATGGACAGAGAAGCCTGGTGGGCTATGGTCATAGGGTTGCAAAGAGTCAGACATGATTAAAGTGACTTTGCATGCAAACATTCTTCTTTTATTCTGTCCATTTTTTCCAGCTTTATTGAGATAATTGACAATTAAAACTTTAAGTTATACAACTTGTAAACATGTTATGTTTACATTGTGAAATAATCACCACAGTCAAGCTAATTAAACTGCCATCTCTTCATATAGTTACCAATTTCTTCTTTTTTGGGGGGGGTAATTAAAAACATTTAAGATCTACCCTTTCAGTGAATTTAAGTATACCATACAGTATTGCTAACTATAATCATATTGTTGCCTGTTATATTTTCAGAATGCTTTCATCTTACACAACTGAAACTTTGGTTTGCAGCAAATTTTCAGTGTTGGAGGCTACAATTCATTGAAAATGTGTTTCTGTAATATCTCTTATATACTAGACTCAAATTAGAGTTATGAATTTGAAAAGTGTTGAATATCTCAAAGTTATTATATTAAGTATTCTCATTGGTATTTTATAGGATTAAGATAGCCTTTGTAAAATTTGATCTCAGTAAGATAGCACCTACAGCCTGAAATAGTTTAGCATTAATACTTTCCGCAGGGGGTTTAAATTGTTCTAAAGTCCTTTCCTGTTATAAAGCTATAATTGGTTTGATAAACCCAACTTCTTTCTGGTTATCTTAAAATTTTAAGTCAGAGTCATTCATAAAATGTGTAGAAGAAATCTTGGTGTATCTGTACAAATTTAAGTTTACATGGTTCCAGTCAATTTAATTTTATTGCGATGCTGAAATACATGATGATACCCTTAAATGCCTTTAATAGGAATACTTCTAAAGGAAACTCCATGTGTTTTGCTTATGGTACTAATTTGAGCAACCACAAATTTCTATTAATCGGGTATCACACTTATTTGCTTCTCTCAAAAAATGGCAGTGCCTTACAGTATAACACACTGCCATTGTAAATTACCATCAGTAGCATAAGTGTGGAAACAGAAGCCTAGTCACAGAGCCACGACTAAATCAGCATGGAATGGAGTCTTCCGACAGTTTATTCATCAATCCCAAGTAAGCATTAGGTTTTAAGACCAAGGCCAAGACATTAACAATGGATGTTCAGTGAGGTCTCGGTTCTTCTCTTACCATCTGTAAAACAGGCCTCTGGCTCATCTGAATTCACAGGCTCGGCCTCTGCCTCTTCTCCTTCTCCAGGCACAGGGTTATCAACTGTGCTGCACTCTGAGGAACTCCACTGGTTCAGCCTCTAAAAAGAAATCACCACCCCACCAGAGAGTTCATTTAGGGTTCAATTCAAACCTTGTGTTCAAAACCACGTTTGATCATCAGAGTCATGCAAAGTGTTATGAAAAAAAGATTAACAATACGATGGCCATAAAAACATATAAACATACACTGAGGTCAGGTCACCTTACAATGCATCTATGCTTGATCTTTCTATCTACACATCCTGTGCAAAATACATTTCATTATTTTTAGTATGTCAACAATTATTAGTTCAGAATTAGCCTGAAGGTACAATTTTTATGTAAACTATAACATTTGCAAAGTATTGACCACACCTTTATTTTGTTTTATGTTTAATATAAGTTTATATACACCAGTAATTACTATTTTAGAACAACTAAGACCCTAACAGCAATAATATACAAATGCCAAATTGCCAACACCTGATAATGGAAAGGTCTGATCTGACAATTGGCAGAAAAAGCTTGTTGATACTTAAACTTTTTAAAAATAATAAAATTAGTGTAAAATGAAATTCAAACATTTTTTCTATCATTGCTTGGATTTAAGAATATGTATCAGGATGATATAGATAGAAGGCCTTTCATCAAAACAAAAAAAAGTCAAATACTGTATCAGAATCAGAATGTCAAAGTCTATAGCAAATATTCATCATCACCTATCTTAGTGATGGAATTTCAGGATATAGTAGAAAAAGATCATAACTATTATTTATAATGTCAAGAGATAGTGGCTACTAAAGTGCGCACCACATGCAAACTCTGAAAAAAAGATTCCATGAAATTGAACATGGCAGACCAACACACAAGAGGAATGAACTCATTGTCATTATGATCATGAAACTGATCATAACACAAACAAGCCTTTTCCCACCCGGAACTTTGTGATCAAACAGGATGTTTACACACACACAGATACACAGAAAGTTTTTGAAAAAATACATACAGCAACTGTAGCAAAACTCTGTCAAACTTTCTTAAAATTATTTTATAATGGAGCAGCACATCAATGGAAGAGTTCAATTTTCATTCTCATTTGCTAAATGTTATGTGATTATTGGAAACTACTAGTTACTACAGCATGTAGTCTCTTATTAAGATTACAGCTTTACTTGTTTTTTTAAGAATAATTCCAAAAAAATGCATGTTTTAAAAAGGAGAAAATTCTTATTTCATTTAGATTTATTCTTCAGTCTACTGAATTGTATTAAGATCACATGCCCAACCTAGACTACTAACTTTTAATGAATGACTTGGAAGCTAAAAGTGTGCTTTATGGGTACCACATTATATTCTCAGTGCTATTATTACCACACGGTATTCAACATCAGTAAAAAAAAGGCATTGATAAAGTAATGAGCATAAGCAATGAAGTAAGGAAAGCTATTTGTATAACTGAAGTAAAGAACTATGAATACTCTATTAAAATTAATACTTCTAATCTATATTAGCATAGAAGTATTTTTTCCACAATGTCAAAGACTTTTAAAATATCATGAATTAACAATATCAATATAAAATTTCATTTAAGAAGTAGGTTATTTAAACTGATTGTATTCATCTAAAATTACTTTAAAATAAAGCAAATACAAATTAATTATAAGACTGGATATTCTATAAGACTTAAGGTTTTAAAATATATATTACTCCAGAAACAATGGGGAAATTTGTAATTACTAATATGTCCTATTGTGCCAACTACCACAAAAACCAATTTTAAGTAACATATCCAAAGACTACAATTATTTGATACCCTCAATTCTTGACCTTTCAACTGCAAGTGAACCATCACTAGGGAAATGAAAGACAAGACACTTTGATTCTGTGGAGCTGAAATCAAATCCTGCCATCCTGAAAAAAGCTACTGGCTTGGATTTTAAGGCAAAGCAGTGGGTGAAACAGTTGATAGAATAAAAAACCCCTTACTGTCCTGAGCCAAAACATTGACAACTTGGATATAATTATAATGATTTTCTCTCACCTGGTTAACAACTTCTAAATAAAATGATTAAAATTTGCAGAGCCGTGACATAAACTAAATTAATGAAAGCATCCCACTCTTCAAAAGAGCATTAACAAAGCAGATTAATGCCAAGTTAATTTATAAGTAAAAATTAAGATGATTTTATGAAGCATATCTTGCCATTGAAATGTTCCCCCCCCCATAAGTTTTATGACAATTTTTTTGTCAATGAAATTCAGAGTTCGACTCAGATTGTATATCATAAATGACAGTTATTCAAAATTATTCCTCACTGGAACATAAATTAACAAAATATTCAATATGAACTATAATTTGTATCACAAGTCAAATTCTTGTGGCTTTAAAATTCAATGTTTAGAATGTTTTTAGGAACTCAATACTTTCCTGGGAATTTACTAAGTATTCACACAGTAGTAATTTCGGTACTGTATATAATTTAAAATATTTATGTGCATGTCCTAGCAAAATAAATAGTTAAGCTTTATCTATTCAGCTTTTAAATTTAATACTTACTAAAGCAGAAGTTTCTTTAACAGGGTCTACCTTTAAATAGAAAGGCTTATATCTGTAACAAAGTTTTTCTCTTGAAGATAAATTTTTCAAATCTCATAGTAGGTGTTCTGATTTTAAATGCTGACTGTTTTTTTATTCTTATTTAGTATACAGAGAAGATCAAGTCAATTATTTGTGTCATTTTAAATAATTATATGGTTATTTTCATTTCTATAAACTCAGTCATTTGCTATTTCTTTCTTGTGATTTTGGAAATGGAAGAATAACCATACAATACTAAGAACAGTAAAATAAATACTTCAGAATGAAAAATTTCTCCTTTGCTTTTATAAATAGGTCATTTTATAATTTCATGTTGATTTTATTTTTAGTAAAATATGAAATAACTTTTTTGCCTATTCTTTGCTTTCAACAGAGAATCTTTCATCTTTGGTATTCTACACAGAAGTGGAAATAAGTGTAAAAATAGGATAATTTTTAGTAGAATCACTAGTATAGCATAGGATAGAATAGGAAATATGCTATAGCTAGCATTCCTGCCTTTTTATTAAATAATAGGGCACTGACTGTAGGTACTTTCTAATTTTTTCCTTCTTTCCTTTAAATAAAGTCTACACACTTGCCTCAAAAATTTCAAATGTACAGTAGTATATGGCAAAAAATACAAGTCTCCTTCACTGTCTCCCTGATTCTGTTTCCTTTAGGTAATTATTATACTATACACGTGTTTTTGACTTATTTTTCTATATTCAATGTGTATCCATAAAATACTAAAGTAGTTTTGTAACATTCTAATCTTGATTACAAACTTCTGTAGCTATTTCACTATTGAAAATATGATCAAATTAAAGCTCAATTATTCTTCATGTGTTTCCTTTTGATTGCCTTGAAGGTGTGCTTTTTACAAAACTGCATTTAAGAAGAGATTCTGTTAAATATAGGTGTCATATGAAAAAACTGCCCTAGGCTGGTCATTTACAAATTTGTTACTGACATTTCCTGAAACAGACATTCACATTGTAAGCCTCTCATGCTAGTATGGATGTTCATTAATGTTAGTTGGTCATATTTTATTTTGAGAGGTTTGAAGTAGGATTGTCTAATAACTTGATAATCTGGCACTCAAAATCAAAAAACACTATCAACATAGAGCAGCATTGAGGAAACACAGAAGTCAACAAAAGCCTTATTCAAAGAGGATGGCTGGTATTGAAAACATCCCACAGATGTCACATTTAAAGTACGTAGTATAAGGCTGTTTGCTTCACACAACAAAAGAAAGATATTCTTTGAATAGCACAGTCTAGAATAGTTATCTCACTTGAGCATCAAATCAGAGAAACACAAGGGACAGGAAGAAGCTTGAAAGAAGCAAATCAAAAGGAAGGGCTGACCATAAAAGGACAAAAAACTATGGGAAGCGTTGGTGATAAAAAAGCTCCACTGTGCGTCAATAAGCAAGAAAGACTTTATTAGATTCAAAGACATGATTAGATCCAGTATCACCCAACTTTTAACTTTACAGCCTTGTTTTACAAGGGCTTCCCTGGTAGCTCAGACAGTAAAGCATCTGCCTGCAATGTGGGAGACCTGGGTTCGATCCCTGGGTTGGGAAGATCCTCTGGAGAAGGAAATGGCAACCCACTCCAGTACTCTTGCCTGGAAAATTCCATGGATGGAGGAGCCTGGTAGGCTACAGTCCATGGGAACACAAAGAGTCGGACACGACTGAGCAACTTCACTTCACTTCACTTCTACAATTTATACATATAATGAAGTTTCTGAATCTATAGTGAGGAGTAAAATGGTAAAGTTTATAACAAAGGATCAAAGCATCTTTAGAGTAAAAGTCTATACAATGCTTTGTGTGACTAGAAGTCCAGTTTTCCACATTTACCATTCTATTACTGGATAACTTGAATTTAAAGCCAAAATATGCTCTCCTCTCTCTTGCAATTGAAAGGCCCCCCTTTCCCCCCCACCTTCTACAGAAATGCAAACACTACTCTCTTCAGCATTTTTAAAACTAGAGATTACCTGTGATATTACCATTTGTATGTTTGTTTGTTTTTATCTTGAGAGTAATGATATTTATTTTCTTTACATGCTTTAGCTTCTGGGCCCCTTAAAGTCCCCCAAATGCTCTTCTGGGTCTCTGGAATTCTGCTTTCTCTCAAGATTATTTTTAAAAGATAATGCCCCACGTTAAAAAATATACCAGATCAGTTCAGTTCAGTTCAGTCGCTCAGTTGTGTCTGACTCTTTGCAACCAGACATCATTCATCAATGACACCAGATATCATTCATAAGTGGAAAATTAAATATTTTTTCCTCTCTGTGGTCTAAATTTTCATTTTGCTTCCATTTAGGTTAGCAGAAAATAGTTTATCTACTAGTTAAATTCTTTTCTCACATAGTTAAGCGTGGAGCCCTATACCAAGGTCACAGGTGTGGAGCCCTGTACCAAGGCCACAGGATAAAAATCTCTGGAACTGATCAAGCCCCATAGCAATATTGGTTGGCCTAGTCCTCAGTTAGAAAGGAGTCAGAAAGAGAGACTAGCACCCATTTGGGCAGAAGCTACTGGTACACAGTGAGCAGTGGGGGCCTTTGGAACACACCAGAGAGTAACCCTGGCCAGATTCCTCAGCTGCTTCCACAGTCACTTGCCTGTTTGCAGAAGGTCCTTATGAGAAAGGAGAAGTGAGGAGGTGGGGAAAGAGACCCCAAGTCCAAGTACGGGCCACCAAAAATGTGGTCTGAGTGCGGGTTGGAGCAGAATTTCCAGACATGAGGCGGAATGAGAGGAGAACAAAGTTTATTAGAGTGGGAGACACCGTTAGAACAGCGGGGTTGGCTCAAGGGAGAGCCGAATCCTTTTGCAGGCTAGCAGCCAATTTTTATAGTTTCAAGACAGAGAAAATTCCTACCGGAATGGTGGCATTGGGTGATTGGTTAGGATACCATGGGGTGGATAATAGGGTGGGTATTTTACTTAATATGGGGTCAGGGAACTGGGCAGTTTAGATCCAGAGGCTCATGGAAACAGTTGCTATGGGGCTTGGTAGTTCCAGAGAATTTTATCCTGTGACCTTGGTACAGGGCTCCACACCTGTGACCTTATATAGGGCTCCACATTAAGGGCAACTAAAACACCAGCACTTTCTAAAATAAAGGACAAGAAAACAGAGTTTTTCCTTTCCTAGTGTTTTGTTTATTGCTATTAGAGAAGCTGAACAGGCTTTTGGGAAACAGCTGTTGTTCATTCAGCAGGAAACCCACTTAACAGTTCCATCTCATGATCAAATGGTTTATAGTTTTAGATAATGGAGAAATAATGAGGTAAAATCTCAGTCACCACCAGGAAATTCAAAATAAAGCAAATCCTCTACTGAAAGTCTTTGTTTTCTTAAAATCTTATACCTAGGGTAATTTCTGTCCAATACATGACAATTTATGTGACTGAAAGATACGATCTTGCATATAAAAACAAAGAAAAAAAAATGCAAGAAAGTTTGGTCATATAAGAAGGTTGAACTAGTTTTAGACTTCTCAGCCAGATCCTACAGTATCATCCACTTCTTTCTAATGGAAAATGGCATTCACCCTGGCAGTTAAGGTCTTGAAAGGTAAAGCAACAATTGGTATTCAGGGGCTTTTGCTATTTGCAGAGAATAGCATGTAAATAGTTGGAATGCAGTGGGTCAAATCAGAAAGAATACCTTAAAAATTTTGGGAACAAATATTTAAACAGTTCTACTTTTGAGGCCTGGAGAAGGAAATGGCAACCCACTCCAGTGTTCTTGCTCGGAGAATCCCAGGGACGGGGGAGCCTGGTGGGCTGCCGTCTATGGGGTCACACAGAGTTGGACATGACCGAAGTGACTTAGCAGCAGCAGCAGCAGAATACTGCAAGTTGGTAAATAAGGATTGGAACATAGGCAAACATGACAGCAAAGTATGAGGTAAAAGCATGTACTTTGTGACTTAAGATCACTACATATTATTAATAATAAAAAAAGAAATGACGAAGAACAAACTGCCTGTACCTCTGAATGATGAATACTATTTCCTAAAACTATCCACTCGTAAGGAGGAAGGACAAGGCATGACAAATTCCAAGAATATAACAATTATCATTTTTTAAAATATCCAGGTTTCTAATATTGCAAACACAATGTAAAAATAGAATTTGGCACAGATAAAAATATATTTCTTCTGCCAAAGAAAATATTTCAAGTCATTCTTTGCAATTGAGCCTTTGTTTATCTGGAGAATGACCATTCCTTAATATGCACCTCATGTTTTCTAATGTAGTTTGATAACAAGAAAAAAAGTAATAATAATTTAGGAATTAAGCACATATACACACATACATTTGTGTGTGTGTGTGTGTGTGTGTGTGTATTCCTAAAAACAGTTTTCTCAAAAATAGTGTTTTACCTATATACATATATAGATGCTATTGCATGTGTGTGTATCTTTACTTAGGTTCTAGGAGGAGGAAATTGACTACATTTTGGAACAAAATAGTTTTCTAAGACAATATCGCCTCTAAATCATCATCAATCTGAAATAGAAAAATATGTCTTTTACTCAGGAATTCCTTTAAAATTAACTGCAAGTAATCTAGAACAAACTATATGTTTCTTTTTAAATTTGAAACTGAGCATCACTATTCCTAGAGTATCAACTTCAGGATAAAGTTTTGCTTTCATCATTTGAAATAGAAAACAATAATACAAACATTCTAACAATGACAAATAAATTAAAAATATGAACTCTATTAAGTATAAAAAAAGCATGATTCCTATTAACATGGGTTTTTCCTTCCAGTTCAGTCATTCAACAAGCTATACTAAAATTAAAACAAGATATTATATCTGAATAGCATATTTTTTATATGTGTTAGACATTAGTTATAGCAATTCATATTAATCTGTTTCTTCTTTTAAGAAAGTATTTTATGTCTTATTGACAGATTTAGTGTCCACTTCATAACATGTTCTACTTAAACTTTTTATCTCTTGAAGCTACTCTGTATATCTATCTCCTCATGAGATAATCACAGATATATATAGAAGATATCAAAATCTGCATATGTTCAAGTCCCTTATATAAAAAGGTATAGTATTTACATATAGCCCATGTACATCCTTTATACTTTATATATCCCTTATAGGTTAAATCATCTCTAAATTACTTCTGATAGCTAATACAATGTGAATGCTATGTAAACAGTGCTAAATACAATGTAAATGCATGTAATACTTGCTGGCATGTAAGTAATTCAAGTTTTGCTATTTGGTCTTTTCTAGAATATTTTTGATCCCTAGTTGATTGAATCTGCATGTGCAGAACCCATAGGTCCAGAGGGCCAAATGTACATAATCAGAAACTTATTCTCATCAGTGTATAAAATTGCTTCTGGAATCAAATGAATCATTTCAGGTGTTTACAACTCATTCATTCATAGGCCCAGTAAATTATTAATTGGTACATTTTACATACAATCAAGTAAAAATCAAATGTTAATTACTGAATCAATAAGGGAATAAAGCCCTAGTTATCATTTTGCTTAAAACTATTTCAAAATATATGCAAAGTTTGGCCTAGAAGCTGGGTACTCTGTCTCTGTCTTCAAGTTTCTACATGCATACTCAGAAACTGCATGAGCCTCAATTACCTTAACCTGTGAATAAAAGACTAGCACTAGAATGGTCCTTTCTTGTTATAAGATTTTTATATTTATACCTGAAATAATACTCTCACAAAATTTTTCTTAATAAAATTTTAATTTACTGAATTTAATGTGACAATTTTAATTTCCCCCCCAGCTTTACTGAGATGTAATTGACATTGTGTAAATTTAAGGCAAACAAGGTGATAATTAGATTACATGTATATACTGTGAAATGTTTACCACAATAAGGTTAATTAACACATCCGTCACCTCACATAATTACCGTTTTTGTTGTTGTTGTTATGGTGAGAATATTAAAACTCCCCTCTTATCGCAATAAACCTGACAAGTTAATATGATATATATCTATACATATACAGTTGACCTTTGAACATCATGGGGGTCAGGGCACGATCCTCCATGCAGTCTAACATCTGATTAAAACTTAGTCAGCCCTCCACACTCACAGTTCCTCAGTATCCTCTGTTCCACAACTGTGGATTCAACCAACCATGGATCACGTAGTACCGTATTATTTTCTATTGAAAAAAATCACTTTATAAGTCGAACCATGCAGTTCAAACCCCTGTTGTACAAGGGTCAACCATATAGCTTAAATTAGGAGGGGAAGTTGATAGAGGTTTTTAAATTAAATGCTGCTTCAGTGGTTTCTGTTACATGCTATACCTTACTTTTATAATCTATCCAATAAAAATCTATAGCTCATGCACTTGAAATCACCCAAGGACATGAGAGCTATATCAAGGGAGTCATCGAGAGAATAACAAAAATAGAACTGCTCGTGACATGCTGTGATGTCAATTTATCTATGGAACAATTGTATATGTTTCTACTTTCTTGCAATGGGTCAGGCAGAGAGATTTTTGTAGCTGAACAGCATGCATGACACTGAAAAAAAATATCATATACATATGTATGAATTTTTTTTAGGTAACCTGTGTAAAAGTGGTCACATATGTCTCTGCCTGGTTAAAAGCACAGAGCTGCATCCTTGATGGATCCAGTTTGTTTTTACCCCTGTGAGAAGTAAGAAAGTTAGGTACAGAGGTATGGAAGTGAAGCATGATGGAACAGCTTAATCAACTGATTTAAATGTTTAAAGTCACATACCTGTAAGTAGAAATTAGTTATATTTGATAATGCATGCTATATGCTAAACACAAAGAAACATATTTGCAACACAGTAATAAAGTTATATATCATTCAACATAGATTGTAAAACAATGAACTAAACAGTTATATCATTCTGTTGTTTAGGAGATGAATTAAATACTGTAATTTCTGAAGGCAACCTTTTGCATTCTGTTTGCTCTTCATAACAGACATTGTAAAGGAAATGATCCTCAGTTTTGAAGTGGGGTGAGAGAGACAGTATGTGGTTTTTGAAGCATACTCTAAACTTAGCATTGATGATTTAATTTTGACATTTCAAACGATATTACATGAAAGGAATGTTTTCAAATTTACCAAAATGTAACAGTTAAGAAACATTGATTTAAACATCAGACCAAAATTTCATTGTTTTTAGACACGTGAACAAATTCATTAAAGAGGAAAAAAATTTAAACAGTTTAGAACCAATCTGCAAAAAAATGATCTAAGTGAAATTCTATAGGGGTACTCTGTTTTGTCTTTGTAAGAATCTATGCATAAAAGATAGGATCAAACATCAGCTCCCCCAGAAATATAACTGAATATTGCAAAATCAAATGCATTTCTGGAAAAATTAATATATTTTCTAAAATGGAATAATGCGAAGAAATCTAAACTGCCTGCAACTGTCTTTTAGTGGAAAAAAAGTTTACAAAAATCTTAGGAGAGACAGACCTGACAACAGTGTAATAAAACAACCATATAGTAAAAATACATAAAATATTCAACATAAACCATCATATAGTAAAAAACATAAAATATTCAACCTTGATGACTGCAAATATTTAAAATTTGTATCAAATCAATAAAAGGAAGCAATTTAATAACAAGTAAGCACACAAAGTTTCTCAAAATGATGGCTTGCAGAAATTGAATACTAAATAGATGAATGGGTGGATGGATAAGTGAATAAGTGAATCAGATGAACAGAACCACTGTTTGTTCCTCTGCCTGGGGAGAGGCATCTGCGGAGTAGGCATCTTCACCACATTCACATAAAATTATGATCTCCATTCTTTAAGGTCTAGCTTAGGTGCTACTTCCTTTCATGTGCCTTCAACCTAATATAATCTGTTACTCAATGCATCCTCATTAGACTGGCTTCTCATTCTCTCATGGAATGTGCTTTGTTCTGCTCTGTGTTGTATTATGAAGGTAGACAATAAGCTAATAAATTAGCACTAAGGAGGACTAGAAACTGAACATGAATCAGCAAATGCACAATACCATTATAACAGAAAATTTGACTCTGAATTGCAGCATTATAGGGATATAACAGAGAATATATTTCTACTCATGCTTTTGCCTTTCCATGATAGGTATTAGAGGTGGTTAAAGCCTGGAGTTCAAATTTAAAATGACTCCCAGAAACATTAGCAACTAACCTGCACTATTTCTTAATGCTTTAGCATCTGAGATTACTATCACCCTCTTTCCCAGGTTGCTGTAAGGAGGAAAGTTATATAGCGTATATCAAAGTGGCGAATGCACACATTCTCTCCTTGGTCTCTTTGGTGCTTGCTTTCATGTCCACTTCTCAAGGGCTTGGTTATTCACTTGTCCTCTTCCTCCTGTGGTCCCTCTATTGTAGTGGATACTGTGGTGCACTGCCCAGATCTGCCTTTCAAACAAGCTACTCAGTACTCCACCTTCTAGCAGTGTTGGCAGCTGAAGGCTCACAGCTGAGTCCCTCTCAGGGAACTGAAATACAGAAGGGAGCTGCCTTACCCAAGATCATACTCCCTTCCCTGAAGAGTGGAGGGAGAACCTGTATCCAATGACTGATGGGTCCAAGGCACACAGGTCCCAAGCCCTTGCTTTGATTTGGGATTACTCCACAGGCTCGTACATACCAGCGATGTCTATAGAATCAGCTGAACCCTCTGCTACATTGTAGAGCATGTCAACTCCTCCCTCTGCCCAATCAGCTTGCTTCCATCATTTCATCCAGGTGTTAGGTGTTTAACCTGAAAACACTACTCACAGTTGGTTTCCCAGGGAACCTGACGTAAAATTAACATGCAAAATTCCAAGCTGTCTACAACTCTGAATATCTTCTTAAAACCCTCCAAATATCTACTGTTTACTATCACTTAGCTATCCTGTGAGCAGTTACAATTAAGATGTCCCCAAATTAAACTGTCTCTCCCTTACCCCCTTAATATTCCACCCGCCCACATATTTTTAATAGCATCAATATCCATCCAGTCATCTAAGCCAAAACTCTTTATTATGAATTACTTTGTATCTCCCACAATATAAGTTGAAGTCCTAATGCCTGTTACCTTTGAATATGAACTTATGTGGAAATAGGGTCTCTGCAGATGTAGCCAAGTTAAGATGAGGTCACTGAGGTAGGCCCTAATCCAATATAATTAGTGTCCTTATAAAAAGAAAAGACAGGAAGAATCCCATGTGACAAAAGAAGCAGAGATCAGAGTGATGCAGCTACTGGTCATGAAGGCTAAGGATGAAAGACCACCACCAGAAGCTAGGAAAAAGCAAGGGAGCATCCTGTTTAGAGCCCGCAGAGAGAGCATGGCCCTGTTGACACATCAACTGCAGACTTACAGCCTCTAGAACTATCAGAGAATACAGTTCTTGTGGTACAAAGCCCCAGGTCTGTGAGATGCTGTTATGGCAGCCACAGAAAATGAATATGCCCTTTGAAATAGCTCATAATTCACAGATCCAGACCCTGAGCCCTTACATTTTAGCTTGCAAGTGTCTTTCACTTATCCCACATGTCACCATCACTCCCTGGGCTTGAGCCTTCAGCAAGTGTCCTTAGGATGGTTGCCACAACCTGCCATCCTCTCTGCTTCCTCACCTTTATTATACTTGCAAACAAACTTCCTTTAAAAGTAGAAATCTGCTAACAACAAAGAATAACAAAACAAGACAAAGTTTCCCCTATCTGTTAAATAAAAAGAAATCTACTTCAATCTCCAAATCACAGTAAGTCAAGTCACTCACTATCTGGCTCCAATTGACCTCTGTCACCTGCTACTTCCTCTGTGGCCATCCTCTCATATATTTAATGATGTTTTTGTATCTGGATGCTTCCACACAGGCTGGCCTTTTACATCTACCAGAAAGGTGTTTCTCTGTTCTTCTTGGTCTCTGTCTCCCTCCATCCCTCCTCTTCTCTCCCTGCTCTCTCTCTCATTCTCTCTCTCACCTGATGAATTCTTTTTATCATAACACATACTTCAACTGGCATCCCCATTGTGAAGGATTCCAATTTATTTTCAAGATTAGCCACCCTATCCTTATCCTGCCTCAATATTTTTTCTAAAAAACCTGTTTTAAATATTTTTACATGTTTACTTATAATTTCTGATTTCTGTGTGTGTTTTAACTCAAAGGCAGGGACCTAGCTTTACTCTTGACCACTTACAACAACACCAGAGACCAAGAAGACTCTGAACCACATCTCCTGAGGAAATGAGTACACTGCTGACATCTTTCTAGAGTCCAGCAGGCATATGGCAACAAGCAGGTGCTTAGGAAATGGAAGTTGAAACAATGAATAGCCACAGTTAACAGAATATATACTCATGGATTCCTCTGCAATTTTTTCTCCCACAATAATCAAAGTGAATGAGGGCTTTAGGTGGCCTTCACTTCCTTTAAGAACATAAATTTTGCATAACTTTTTGCAGTGTATTAAATGACACTCCCTTGAAGGTGAGAAGTTTGATTACGTAAAATTTGAAAGTTTCACTGCTCTCCTTTCTCTAAGGACCTCAACTAGCTCCATCACAACTTGGAGACAATGTTTCAAAACACTGAAGAACCACTGAGTAAAGCTAAGTATTTGCATTCAGCTAGAGGAAGAATGAATGGGGAGATCTTCCTGTGAGGATATTTTCCTCTGCTGAGTACACAAGATGAGCAAATTTACCTAAGCAAGCATTGATAACACATTTGTCAAAAGAGCATTAAAAAAGGTTCAGGGTTTTAGATTCATAGCTACCAGCATCTCTGAAAGCTGTCAGAATTTATTCCAAAAACCACATAAGACTGTTATGTTTTAAAATATTTGGAGAAATAAAATGGATAAATTTAATGTTTCCCCCTGAAATTTACACACACATTCAAAATTAACATCAAAAGTCTATAATTAACATCACAAGTCTACAAACTGGCTATTTTTCTTTCATCTTTAAATCAAAAAAGGAAGCAATCTGTAATAACTGAAAACAAAAGGATGTCTCTTTAACCCTCTAAGAAACAGCTCTCCATTAAAAAAAAAATACTAATTTAGTTTTTTACAACTTTCAATTTTGAGATTTGGCACGATTTAAAAACAGAAAAAAAAAAAAAAAAAAAAGAACTACACTTCTTAAGAACTTAATTAAGCCAGATGCCAATCACATTGAATTACCGCACCTGGGTGAAAAAAAAAATTTTTTTTTTTTTTTTTTTTTTTTTCTCTAAGCAACTATTAGCACAATGCCTGGAGCATAGTGGATCTCAATAAATATTTATTGAATGAATGGATGCATTTCATGGTTCATTTGAGGCTCATAATAATGAAGCATTTCAATGCTAATGGTGAAAATCTGCAGTGTGTTAATGTTTGCCAAGGGCTTGGAGGGCTGCACTGCATCCCAGGAGGAGACTGATTCTGAGGGGGGACCATCAGTTCAGCGTGTATTCCGAGAAGCAGCGACAGGAGCCTTATTCTCATGAGTCTCTAGGGATGACAGCATGTCTTTCTTGATTCTGAGACAGACTCATCCTCAGAGAAATGCTGGTGTCCTAATGCCAATTATGGTCTCAAAACTCATAAGATATTTTACTCAACACCTTATTTGAACTCATCTCTGGTCATTTTCTGGTAAGGTATTTGAGGACAAAATATTTTGCCTTCATTCTGGAGTGTATATATCTAACTGTCTATCAGAAGACGAAAACTTGCCTATCTGAGAGCTGATGCTAGAAGAGGGCAGAAAAAAAAAAAAGGATTTTAGGTCATAAAAGAGAAGGTGGATTTGTTTTCTGGATGGGGAAGGGGAAAGTAGGAAAGGTTGGAGATTTTATCCCTCCTGTTCAAAAATGCAGATTCTTAAACAGACAAATGTGGAAAATATCCCCAGCCCTTGAATAAAGAAAATGAATTTTCAGAAACCTGGTTCAAGACAAGCCAGAGATGAACTTAGGTTCATTTATGCCCACCAATCCATCACAGTGGTCACTGGGAACACTGCCAGTAAGGATTCTGAGAGGGCATCCAGACTTAGACAGAGAGAGTTTGCAGGATATAGCCCAGAACAGGCATTTGTAACAAGCTCCTACATTTGTCTTTACACATAAAAATTTAACCTGTAGCAAACAGCTGCTTACAATGTGTACATGACTACTCAATTTCATCCCCATGGTAATTGCTAATTGGGCACTTATTTTTCAACAAACACTTGTTTGTTTACCCACATCATTTAATCTTTATTATAATTCTATTTTGCATATAAGGAAACTAGAAAAAATAACCAGAGGTTTTTGTAAATTGCTCAAATCATGGAGACAGTAAATATTAAAGCTAGGATCTAAGGCAAGAATTCTATCTCCAGAGGCTGCCTTCTTCACAATACTCCAGGTAGTGCTTAAGACTTAAATAACTGACATATATTCAGTTGGGCATTATTTTCTATTGGATAATCATGATTTGCCTTTTTGGGAAAAGTTCATCAAGAATTATTTCAGTTTTGAGAGAACAGCATCGAAACAGCATTGAGACAGGGTGAAACAGATCACCAGCCCAGGTTGGATGCATGAGACAAGTGCTCGGGGCTGGTGCACTGGGATGACCCAGAGGGATCGGGTAGAGAGGGAGGTGGGAGGGGGGATCGGGATGGGGAACACATGTAAATCCATGGCTGGTTCATGTCAATGTATGGCAAAAACCACTACAATATTGTAAAGTAATTAGCCTCCAACTAATAAAAATAAATGGAAAAAAAGAGAATTATTTCAAAGATGAAAATATAGGAAAGATACAAAGGAGGGAATTAAGCAGTTAAAAAATTGGGAACTCAATGGGAGCTGAAGATTAGGGGAATTAGAGCAGAGAGCTTAGAATGAAATGATATAGAAACACTTCAGGTAAATAAGGAAATGTGAATTTCTTTTAGTGTTCCATTGAAAAATAAAACCAATAAGTCATAACTAGAAACATTTAAATCACAAGGCACTCAAGAGGAAGACTCTAGATGCAGGTTGTTACAGCTGGCAACTGCTTAATACTACATAACAAATTTTTTATAGATCTTGAAATTCCATTACTTCTCAAGTTCAGTGTATAGTCAAGCAGGTTTGAATACACTCAAGGTGATGCACTTTTGATATACGTCATGGAAAATGTCTTATGAAGAAGGACAAAATTTCAAAGCCCACAATTTAAAATCTGAATTTTTAGAGGCTAATAATGATGATGAATACAATAATAAACACGATACCTAACATTTGTTTAGGGCTTACCAACTCAAATACTGTGCAAATGACTTAAAGAAACTAGTTTATATATTTTTAATTATGACCTATGAGGTAGCCTCAAGCTCCTGAATATTATGCCACATATTTCCATTTCTATGAAATAGAAAAAAAATGTATTTTTTCTCAAGTAGTTATGACTATAATGTCATAAAAAACTCAATGATAATTAAGAATATTAAGTTACCATCAAATGGTCTTTGGATAACACAGTTTAGCTGCACTAAATTTCATGCTTTTTAGGTTTAGGAAAGGTTCACAGGACAGGTGGCAGAGTAACTTTATGAATGGTTAAAATAGTCTATTTCAGTACCAAAAAACTTATAGACGAAATCATTAATTATAGAAGACAGTTGGATACTATGGCATCACAAACCTCCTCTGGATACCACAGAATTCTTCAGAAGCATGGCTCAGTATCCCAGGGGAGACAAACTGGGTATGAACCCCATTAGGAATGTGAGTTTTATCCCTGAAAGGGACAAAGACAGGAGAATAAAGGCAGACTCATGCACATCAAGGCTGGGACTCGATTTTGCTCTGCCTTGAACCAGCTTCAAAACTGTAGATAAAGTTGCTTTCTCTTACTGGCTTTCTGAATTAGAAAATGAGGTGCTATACAGGACAGGTCTATTAGATTCCCTTTAAAATGTTATAAAATTCAACATGCTAAGAATATGATATTTGCCAGTGACTTAAGGAGATCCATGTAAGGATAGCCACAGGCTTTGAGCAAAGAAAAAATGACCAGGTAAGAAATTATTCCTCTCAAATATTAAGCTATAAAGAAGCTACAATCAAGCTACCAAAGTGCTTTAACACCCAGAATCTCAAGCTTATTCAGAAAGTCTGCTAGGCAGCTAGGGTTTTACAACTCTAATCTTTGTAGGCAGAAAAATGGGTAATTGAATTAGTTTTTCTTTTCACATGAGACTAGACCCAGATTACTGCTCCTGAACAGGGTATGAGGAATCTAATTTTCTACTTTCAAACCAAAACAACTACACCTTCTGAATTTTTGGAGTTATTAACCTCTTCCATGTAAAGTTTTTTAAAATAAAAAATAAAATATTTTATTCCTTACTTTGTGATCTTGGAGATAATTTCTTTGGCTACTTAATATATATATATTCATAATTTATTAATCATATATTTATTCAATGAATAAGTATTGAGCATTTACTATGCACCTCGTATTGGTTACATGGCCAGTGCACATGTGTACACATACACACAGAGCTCTGTATCTTTTTCCGAAATCCACCATAAATTTAAGAAGGATAAGTCTTAATATGTGTGTGTGTGCGCTCCTTCACTCAATCCTGTCCGACTCTTTGTGACCCCAAGGACTGTAGCCTGCCAGGTTCCTCTGTCCATGGAACACTGCAGGCAAGAATACTGGAGTGGGTTGTCATTTCCTACTCCAGCGGTTCTTCCCAACACAGGGACTGAACACACATCTCTTGGGTCTCCTGCATTGGCAGGTGGATTCTTTACTTTCCCACTGTGCCACCTGGGAAACCCAGGTCTTAATATAGGGTCAAGCAGATAGAAGATGTTTGGGAAATACATGTCAAATATTTTCAAATGTGACCTAAAAAGAAGAAAAATATTGTAAAATGGTATCTTAAAACTTTAGAGAGATGCCATAAAAATCCTGTCATAAAACTCATTTATGATTATTATATTCCATACTAATAAAAATGCAGCTCAATAATACTTTGAATATATTGCCCCGGAGGTGGGGAAGGAGGATACAAAAAAGTTGTAATAAAGTTTCCTGTTCTCAATGAGTTTACAGTACCATTTGATGCATATAATAATTTTTTAAGAATATAAAATATAATGCTAAATAATAAGTACAACTTCTGAGCACTGTGAATACTCTTCTAAGCATTTTACATGTGCAATTCATTTAACCGTCACCTTGCTCTTAGTAAGGGCTAATAATTTTACATACAAGGAAACTGAGGGCTGTGTCTTAAAGGGCGTACTCAGGATTTTGACTGAAGAAGGAGACCCCAAGCAAAATCACGCAGGTTGTGAGTGTGTGTGGCCCAGAAGAAAACTGGCTTGGTTCAGGTGTAGGAGCCCCAGCGTGAGGACTAGGTAACACAGCTGGTCAGTTGGTTGAGGCTATGATAAGAAGGCTTTTACCTACAGTGCACAATTCAAATCTTTCTTGGGGATCAAGGATACTTCAAAGGAGTGATGTGATTAGGATTGGACCTGAGTAAAATTAACCAAACAAATGGATTAGAGTAGATGGAAAATGAAGGCAGAGATATCAGTGGGGACACCACGTGGAAATGGCTTAGGCAAGCAGAGTGCAAAGACAAAGGTGATGGAGAAGAGCTGTGGATTCAACAGACACTATTAGAGGAGACTGCATATGACTTTACAGTGGATGACAAATGGAATAAAGGAAAGGAAGACTTAAATATTCCCATACTGTAAAGAAGATTACATCAGTTATTAAGAACCAGTAGGTAAAACCTTACCATGTGAACCTTCAGGAAGTTACTGTACAAATTCACATACACACAAATTACCTATTAGTATGCATATTAGAAAAGAACTCATGACAGCAAAAATCTGAAATTTTAACTCATATCATAATAATTAATAACATGAGACAATATATGTAAAAAAACAATCTTACCCCCTTGCTGTCTTCGCTATCTGAATCACTGCTAAGCTCCTCAGTGTTCATAACCTCCAAATCAGACTCCCCAGGTGCAATTGGCACTGTTACTGTGAGGCTGGGATTATGAATAAATGATTGACCATCACTTTCTTCCATTAAGTATTTGTCCACGCTCTTTCCAAAACCACTGGTTTTATCTTTTTCTTTGTGGAAATTGTGATCCTTGCCCATTTCAGCAAGTGTGCGGTTCGAGATGTAGTTTTCCTTTTTAAAATTTAGATCTTCTGTTTGTCTTATCTCTTTGGAAATCTTTGGCTTTTTGGAAAATGCTTTTAGAACAAACTCACGTAAGGTTCGTTTCACATAATTTATTCCCTTCTTAATTCTGGCCACTGCAATCTGGAGGTTGTTTGCATCAGTGTCTTCTTCAATTGCTGTAAGATTGTCTGAACTAAATGAGCTCAGTAATAAAGCAAGAAATAGGTTGAGGACCTAAGTCAGGTGGAGAATAGGGTGTGGAGAAACAGGGAGATAGGAAATTAAAAAAGAAAATAAGTACAGTTTTCGGAAATACAGGCCAAAATCCAAACTAGCAATGAAGAGCTCTATACTTCTTCATCCATAGATAAGAACATGGGCTGGGGGAACAGAGAAGCTAGAGTTCTCATCATTCTCCCCGTGTGTGAGCTTCTGTGAACGCGGGAGCAGAGGTCAGCCTAACCCTTAAAGGGCCAGCATGAGGAGCAAAGCGCATGCTCCCTCACCATTACCATGATGTCATTCCTAAACTCATTTCTACAGCAGAAAACCTGTGTCCAAATTCCCTTCTATGCGCCTAAAATGCCCTCTTAACATTTGCCTTTACTTAATATTTGTTACCTGTGAGAAGCAAGTAGAACAAGAAAACTGTGACTACTGTCTGTTGTGCTGAAGGTAACTTAAGCCAAGACCTGCGATTACTTTTCCCAGAAGATAAACTTCACTTATTGCAATAAGTGGAACATATAATGCTCTTAGAGTTCCTGTAATAAAATATCCTCTCCAAGAATTGTGCCAACTTGCAACTTAATGAGACTTTTAAAGCAAAGAAAAAGATATGCCCATTGAACCCAATTCAAATGAGATAATGGCATTATGATTGGGTGGCCCTGGAAAAGATTATAAAACAGGTCAGGATAATGCCTATCCTTGAAGCAAAATTTTGTTTGTGTGCAAAACCATTTCTGTTTCCCTCCTTAGAGGCAAGGGTCCAAGCAAACTGAACATTATTTAAAAAAAAAATTCTCACAGAGGGCTCAAAATATGTAAATTATATTTTTAAAATATTTTATATAAAAAAGATGATTGAAAAAACCCTTTCATGTAAGTCTCTTCATGGCCAAAGACATCTACTTCATATTTAAACAATCAAAATTATAGGAATCAAACTAAGGAAAAGGACTCACCACTAATTTTGGTCACACTTAGAACAATTTCTCAGAAATGTAAGTAGAAAAGCACAAGTGAAAAAATGTCTGTGTTAATATAGCAGGCTTAAGAGAAGAATCTGAGATGGAGGGGAAAGAGAAAATCATAGAAATAAATTTGATGAATCATTAAGAAATTTTGAGACTATTTTCCTGTTGGTCTTCATTGTCAATAAAAAAATATATTTCACTGTAAAATATATGTTCGTTGATGTGTGTGTGTTCTAATAGGAATGGTGATGACAAACCAAGGGCTCATTTTTCCTTTAGTTTCCTTAATCAATGCAAATGTTAATAGATTTCTTTTTTCCTTCAAATTCATAATTAGATTTAGCTTTTCCAGCTTTATTGAGATATAATTATCATATTACATTGTATACGTTTAAAGTGTACAACATGGTTTGATGAGCTTATAGATGGCAAAATGATTACCACCATAGTGTCAAGGAACACCTCCATCATGCCTCATAATTACCATTATCTTTTTGCAGTGAGAGCATTTATGTCTACTCTCTTACCAAGTTTCAAGTTGGCATGGGGGCTACAAGGACAAAAAAAAAATTAGCAACTTGTTTTCAAGCCAATGGGAAGTGAAGGTACCAACCATGTGGCTGTTACCATAGACAACCATATTTGATGAGCAGTCTGACGACAGGCTAACCAACTACATCAAATGAACATGACGGCTTTGAAAACTGAAGTGAGTCACTGAAGAGCATTTTGTCCCAATTTTCTCCTGCCTCTAAGCTTGAAAATTCCCACCAGCAGGTAGGTATAAGATAGATGGAAACAGAAGGCATACAAGCTAAGGAAACACTAATGGAGAAGTAGATCAGTTGTAAAAGAGAAACTAGAGAGTAGTGGTGGGCAAACTTTTTCTGTAAAAGGGCCAGGTGGTAAATTATTTAGGCTTTGTAGGATAGAGGATCTCTGTCCGTGTAGAGTAAGACAGCCACAGACAACATGAAAATGAATAAGCGTATCTGTTTTCAATAAATTTTGCTTATAGAAACTGTAATTTGAATTTCATTTAATTTCCCTGTGCCAAAAAATATTTTTCTTTATATTTTTAAACTATTTTAAAATGTAGAAAACACTTTAGCTTTGCAGGAATCAAACAAAAACAGGCAGTGTGCAGGATTTGGCCCTTGGGCCATAGAGTTTGTTGATGCTTGTTATAGACGCTAAGTCTTATATATGACTATAACACAGCAGGACGAGGCCTTCCATGTGCCTTGTTCCGTTATAAATTCATTTTGTTATTATTAAGTTAATCATATTCTGTTTACTAGCATGGCTTCATGTTTGAATCAACATTTAAGAGATATGAAAACCATGGATTAATTTATATGATATTACTATCAAAATGAAAGAAGTAGAAAAATGAAAACTTTCCATTAAAATAAATATTGTGAAAGCTATAAATAAGCATTATCTGGCAGAGAAATTAAGACAATAATTCATTATCTTTTCTGTTCTTCACTGGATTAAAATAGTCAATATTCTATTACAATTAATGGCTTTAGACCTAATTAATCCTATAATTATAAAAATAAATGATCATATCATCATATAATAATTTTCTATGGAGAATTTTAAATGTATGAACAGGTGATTACATACCACCAGGTTTCCAATGACCATGACCATCATGTAAACAATGAGGCACATGGCTTGACCAGCAACCTCCATGCAGTCCCACATGGTCTCTATCCACTCTCCACACAGCACCCGGAACACAATCAGGAAGGAGTGGAAGAAGTCATTCATGTGCCAGCGGGGGAGTTTGCAGTTTTCATTGATCTTGCAGACACATTCTTTGTAGCTCTTACCAAAGAGCTGCATGCCAACCACAGCAAAAATGAAGACGATGATGGCCAACACCAAGGTTAGGTTTCCCAGAGCCCCCACTGAATTGCCAATGATCTTGATCAGCATGTTCAGTGTTGGCCAAGACTTTGCTAACTTGAAAACTCGGAGCTAAGAGTAAACACAAAACTCATTATCAGTTTTTATGAAAAAGTTCTCAATGTTTCTAGTCTTAAACTTTGTTCCAAAATTTAATTCTAAAATATTGTCATTACCTGGTAAAATCAATTATTTTTATTATTAACTTTTAATCTACTGTCAATATTCCTATTATTTTGTTATATTTGCCACTGTACAATTACTACACATATTTTGAAGGAACTGCAATTTTAGTTCAGGACAGTTATGGAAATCTCTTATCACAGTATCAAATATTATATCCTTTAGAATTGGTCATTTATCCTTAATTCTATTTTCTGATACTTTCATAATTTTTTCATGCCGACATAAGGAGAAAGTTCAATAAATTAGAGGGAAAAGCATTAAAAAGTCATTAGTTTTTAATATTTTTGACATCAGACAACAATTTTGAGGGGATAATCTTTATGAAATCCACAAAGTTATGAACATATTATAATGATTGAAGTTTTACAAACCATAAGCTTCTTATTGTGATATAAATTACTGCCCTATCATTATACTAGCATATACAACTGAATATGTCATCAAGATCCCAAAATTAAAACATTCAAATATTTTTGAGCTCTTTAAGTGCATTTGCTACTAAAGGAACTTCATTTTACTAGCTACTGAGATCTAATCTTATATTTTGAATCACATCTCCAAAAGTTAAAAAAAATAGTAATGTAAAACCAAAGATACACCCCTTTATATATAGAATATAAAGGCAAGGTTGGTCTATATTTACCAGTCTGAATGATCGCAGAACTGACAATCCTTCCACATCTGCTAGGAAAAGTTCCACTAAGCTTAAGGTCACAATAAGACTATCAAAAATATTCCATCCTACTTGGAAATACTCATATGGATCCATGGCAATTAGTTTTAAAACCATTTCAGCTGCAAAGATGCCAGTAAAGACCTACATGAGAAATAAAATATATTTCTAGCATTATTAAAAGGTATGAAAGCAACCTAATGATGATAATGACTATCTGTGTAGCATTTACTGTGTTTCAGACAAGGTGCTTTATAAAGATACTTTATAAACATATATTATTATTTCATTTAATCCTATAAACCAACTATCACTATTCCTATAGCTATAAGCATCGAACAGTTAAGCTCTAACTCTCCTATCAGTTTTCATCACCTTTAGAGAGCATTTTAGAAGGGCACACTAAAATCTCTGATACATAAAACCTTTGAAAATTAAGATAGGCACTCTTTGTTTTTTTTTTTTTCCATTTATTTTTATTAGTTGGAGGCTAATTACTTTACAATATTGTAGTGGTTTTTGCCATTATTGACATGAATCAGCCATGGAGTTACATGTGTTCCCTGTCCCAATCCCCCCTCCCGCCTCCCTCCCCATCCCATCCCTCTGGGTCTTCCCAGTGCACCAGCCCTGAGCACTTGTCTCATGCATCCAACCTGGGCTGGTGATCTGTTTCACCCTTGATAGTATACTTGTTTCAATGCTATTCTCTCAGAACATCCCACCCTCGCCTTCTCCCATAGTCTAAAAGTCTGTTTTGTACATCTGTGTCTCTTTTTCTGTTTTGCATATAGGGTTATCGTTCCCATCTTTTTAAATTCCATATATATGTGTTAGTATACTGTATTGGTCTTTATCTTTCTGGCTTACTTCACTCTGTATAATGGGCTCCAGTTTCATCCATCTCATTAGAACTGACTCAAGTGAATTCTTTTTAATGGCTGAGTAATATTCCATGGTGTATATGTACCACAGCTTCCTTATCCATTCGTCTGCTGATGGGCATCTAGGTTGCTTCCATGTCCTGGCTATTATAAACAGTGCTGCGATGAACATTGGGGTACACGTGTCTCTTTCAGATCTGGTTTCCTCGGTGTGTATGCCCAGAAGTGGGATTGCTGGGTCATATGGCAGTTCTATTTCCAGTTTTTTAAGGAATCTCCACACTGTTTTCCATAGTGGCTGTACTAGTTTGCATTCCCACCAACAGTGTAAGAGGGTTCCCTTTTCTCCACACCCTCTCCAGCATTTATTGCTTGTAGACTTTTGGATAGCAGCCATCCTGACTGGCGTGTAATGGTACCTCATTGAGGTTTTGATTTGCATTTCTCTGATAATGAGTGATGTTGAGCATCTTTTCATGTGTTTGTTAGGATAGGCACTCTTTGTAAAACATTTATTAAATAACTTATGTCAACAAGTTATTCTGGAAGATAGTAAAAATGAAACATATTGATACTGAAATTTTGAGCCAGTCTTTTTTTTTGTTGTTCTGATTGCTCTTAGAGTAGTAAGGAATACTACTTTGATTCACTCCAAAGATTTATCAGTAGAAGAGGGAAAAGTATTTAATCAATATAGTGGCAGCTACAGTAAGATTTCCAAAGTGAAAATGTTAGTCACTTAGTCATGTCTGATTCTTTGTGACCTGATGGACTGTAGCCTGCCAGGCTCCTCGGTCCATGGAATTCTCCAGGCAAGAATACTGGGGTGGGTAGCAATTCCCTTTTCCAGGGGATTCCCAACCCAGGGGTTGAACTCAGGGCTCCTGCATTGCAGGCAAATTCTTTATCCTCTGAGCCACCAGTGCAGCCCCAAAGATTTCCAAAGCTTTACACAAAAGTATATCACAGAACATCCTTAATTTATGACATGGCATCAAAAGGACTCAATTAAAAAGGCAACAGCAAAAGTCTTAAAAAACACTTGGGTACAATTTGATTCAAAGAAACTGAATAAAGAACGTTCAAGGGGAAAAGGTTAACTCTATTAACTGTGAGTCATTTGTAAAATAATACATCATCAAGAAGACTAGCAGGGAGCACCCAGATTGGGACTGTAGTTACAGACAAGAAAAGATGATGGATCATTTTTGGATTCACAGTGATACAGACAACTCAGTGAGAAGGTACTGGTTTTCATGATCTGACCTCTACCAACAATTAGAAACTAGATGATCCTGCCCTTTTGCAATTAGGAATAGAAAGAAGAATGCTAAGTCAGGGCACATGAGTTTTAAACATCCTGCCTTGAAATGAGTGTAAGAAATTTGGAGAGAAGACCAACTCAGAAACACTCTTTGACTTCAAATATCAATTGATTTGGGACCATGGCAAAAGCAAAATTATCTCATACAGACATTTTGCAGAGACATCCAGAGTTGTTCATGATTGATGAAGAGTCACACATTGGGACCTTCTGGCTGTGAAATAGAACTTCTGCCTGGTTATGCAGATTGCTGTAAATGAGCACTTTCTGTTTGCCATAAGGCATTAACTGAGTGTGATCACCACTGCCCATTTAAGAGATCACTCTGGCATCAACCTTCCTAACAGAATCCTACATCTTCCTGAAGCTTACAGATCCCCTCTAGGCTGCCGTTATTTCTTCTGTGTCCAGTTTAATCATTTTGACTTCTAAATATTCTTGTCCTTAAGGCTTGTTTCTGCTGATTCATTGAAAGCATAATGATTATAAAAAACAGATAATTAATAAGGAGCTACTGTGTAGCACAGGAAGCTCTGCCTAATACTCTATTACGACCTACATGGGAAATAACAAAAGGTAGATACACGTTATGTGTGTAACTGATTCACTCTGCTGTAAAGCAGAAATAACACAACATTGTAAATCAACTATACTCCAACAAAAATTTAAAAAAAAAAGAAAGCATGATGATTACAATGATGATGGTGATGACTGATGAAAACAGGTTTAAGTACTTACTATATGCCTGGCTAATAAGTAGGAAGTCTTCATTCCTCTCAATAAATATTAATAAATAAACATTAATTTTATTTATATATTGAATATAAATAAAGCATTATTGTTATATTAAGATAAAAATATTATTTTATAAAGAAACCATTACATAAATGAGAAAATGAAAGATTATAAATATTAACATTTTTCCCCAAGGTCATATAACTACTAGGAGGCAAAACCAGGACTCAAACTAAGGACTTTGGGATTCCAAAGGCCTGAATCCTTTACCTATATGTCAAAACAAAGTATCCATAGTTTTTCTGAAAACTTGTAGGGTATGTACTCACAAGTAAGCTGCCATATAATTATAAAATGGGTAGGAAAGTATCAAGTTTTCAAAGTGTTGCTGCTAACAGACATGCCTGGCAGAAAACAAACACACATTTACTCCCAAGATGGTGACCCATTATGGAGATAATGCTGTTATCCATAGACCTCAATATGCCTGCACAATTACTTTAAGATAGTGTTTATCACCAGAAACTTGTCTCTGTACAATGATTCACATTGTGAATTCTGAGCATGCATAACTACCTAGCTAAATATCCATCTGACTTGAAAAAAAAAGGAATGATAATCAGGACAAACAAAGAGAGACGTTCTGGGTCATAATACACATTAACAGACTTACCAAATTTCCTACAGCGAGCACATTTTTGAATTCCTCAGTCATTGGGTGATGTTCCATAGCCATGAACAGTGTGTTTAAAACTATGCAAATAGTAATAGCAAGATCTACAAAAGGATCCATTACAATAAAATAGATACATTTTTTGAATTTTATCCAATATGGAGAGCAATTCCAGATCAAGAATGTGTGTGCAAATCTGTACCACCAAGGTGGACATTTCTGTCTGGACTCCTCAAGTTCTGGAAGAAAATAACCACAGAGAACACCAAGTTAATCATTACATATTATATATTTTATTCCTAACCAGATGCACATCAGCAGTACCCTTTAACATTGAAACAAGTCTTCTGCTTTATACTTTGTAAGTTTAACAATATTCTTTCCATGAGAGCGTAGCATATAACATAAAAATCTTATATCATGCATTCATTTATCAGATCAATCCTAAGAAGAAGGCAGTGAAATTAATGAATGAGAGCATATATGGGTATCTCTGAGAGAAACAAGCACTTAACATATGATGTTAAACAAAAGAATTGATGCTTTCTTAATTCAGATAATGTATATATTTAAGGTAAATGTATATAAACCAATACATATACATACACACACACACACCCCAGTATATACATTCCCCTATGCCCTGAATCCCATTACAATAATAACACACTTCTATTCTCTACAGGAAAAGTTTTTGCCAGCTCACAGGTGAAAATAATCCCAGGACCAAGAGACTAGAAATAATTTATAGAGCTATTCATGCAATAGGTAGCACACACCATTAGCCCATTTAGTTCTCATCATAAATTTAGGAGGTGGGTGAAAACTCTGTCTGGGTCCATCATGGGTGTGTTGGGGGATGAGGTGGTAGCCCGTGGACAAGGTGGAACCAGAGGCATGTTGTGGGGAGAAAGGGTGGGCGCCAATACATTGTTGAAATTGCCACCCTTTGGCTGATCACTACTGTTCACATCATATTCTCTAAACTGCTTTCTCTAGTGCTATGCATCACTATCTTGACAGATGATGTGTCATATATTACTATTTTACAATTTTATAGAATGTTCTCAGAAGCAGAAACTTACAGAATCTGGAAGTTGGTATTGTTCTCTTGCCTGTTAGAAAAATGATCAATTTCGAGAGACTAGGTAAGATTTCTGAGTATACAGTGAGAGAGTCACATAGCCCTGGGCCACCCTCACTTTCTTCATTTAGTACCATAAAGCTATTTATTTTTGAAAGGTCATTATAACCCAAAGCCTGTCTTTAACCACAAAGAACTTTATCCACTTTTTAAGCACTAAAGACAATTCCAGTAGTATCTATCGGTTAGTCTTACCATTGCTTATCACCATTTTATATTCTTTGACTTCTTCCTAAGTACTTGCTGTATCTATTTAAGACTGACCAGGACTTACCCGAATTTTGTTTAACAATCTGTATGGTTAAGAGAATGTTATTCCATACCTTCTACAGTGTTTGTTAATATGCTTGCCCTACTCATTGCCCTTTGTCTGAGATTGGGGTCATTCAACATATCCTCAGAAAGGAGGTAAGAACTGTGACGCCTTTTCTTATGTATTTGATGGGTTGCACCCTGGGGAAAAAAAAAAGATGATTAATTACAGTTTTAAGAATGGAATTTCAATAAATTGTAGGTAGAAACTAAAATCTTGCTCACAAAGTTGTAGTGAGTAGTTAGAGTCTAGACTGTTGATTTGAGTCATGGCTCTACCATTTACTGGCTGTGCATCATGGGAGAGTTACTTAACCTCTCTGTCTCCATCTCGTCATTGGTGAAATGGAAATAATCACAGTACTTGCCTCAAAATCTCGTTATGAGGGTTAAATGGCTTAATACTAAGGAAATAAAAACTAAAATGAGCTGCTTTCATTGTTATAATCACTATCATTATCTATCTTTCTGGGTCTCCAATTTATTCAGATAGCTTTACTATGTAAGAGTCCTAACATGAAAACAGCTAAATAAGTGTTGCAATGGTGTGTGTGTGTGTGTGTGTGTGTGTGTGTGTGTGTGTGTGTGTAAAGGAAGAACTTCAGTGTTCTCTGATAAACTTCTGTAATTATTCTTTGTTGGGGTACAGCAATAACAGGGCAATGGTAATGACTGTTTCTCATGCCAAAGCAGATCTCAAGAACTGCTCTGAGTCTATCAAGATGAATGACTCAGTAGGAGAATGATGATTAAGACAGGTGGAAACTGTAGCAAAGTGGAGAATGTAAGCTCCATCTGAAAGAGGCTCCAAAGGATTGAAGCCATGCAGGAATATGAGCTCAGTCTTACAAGTATACCCATTGTTATGTAAAGATGTCTTATTTCTAAATCTTGGCAACTAATTCAAAGTTAAAACACTGTGCCAGTTCAGTGCAGGCCAACAATACACACACACATACACATATATGCATATAAACAACCATACAACTTTATATTTATTATCTGTCTACTTATATGTGGTATGCATATATATGTGTATACACACACACACCATTCTACAAACATATAATAGATATACAGATTTAGAGTTGTAAAATATAGTTGTTTAGATATAGTTATATATGCTTGTATATTAAAATGTAGACAAACAGGCATAAATACATGTATGTGTGTATATGTGTATGGACGGACATGCACACATGTGCAAGGACACATATATGTGCCCATATATGTGCAAGAACATATACACACATATCTGCAGGTGACTTCTTACATAGATCTCTCTATAACCATGTTTTAGCTGATACACTCTCTAATTTACTGACTTTCTAGAAGCAGAGATTTCTTTTCTCCCTAAGTCAAACAAATAGCTGTGTTGATTAAATAATTTTTTTCTCCATGTAGACAGTCTCAGGTGTCAAGGTTATATTATTTCTCATGCAATTTTTTCATCTAAACTGTACATTATTTCACGCTATTATGTTTTGCATTTATTTCTATTGAATTATAAAGTATCCACTAATTACTCCAGTTCTGTAGTTTTAGTCTTAGAATTTAGAACGACAATGATTTTTCTGTGGTAAAACTAAGTATTAAGTGAAACAATTCATTTAAAAATAGGAAATAACCTCTAAATCTGATACACATTATATAATCTTTTATAGGTAATACACATTATCGAAAAGCAAAACACAACAAAGATATGATTCCATGGAAACTTAACATGCTTATTTGGTAAGAAAAACACCTTCACAGAGGGCTAAAGCTATATCATGCAAGCACAGAGGTCACATATGACCTAAAAGCACATGCATGCATTGAAATGAAAATATATGTGTGGCCATGGCTTTGATGGAACTTCATTCTCACTTAAAACATTTCATTGTCTGCAAATATGATTTATGAATAGGTGGCACGAGTTCAGAGCTTGTTAGGTTAGTCAAAGCCTTTCTGATATCAAGCAATACAATGTAACATGGTGAGTGACCTTAACAGGTAACCAAGAAACTTCAAAACCAGAAAGATCTCACTTTCAAGCTTCATCACACCCTTTTCTCATACCACTCAATGACTCCCAAACTCTTGAAACTGTTGTTTTGGAAAGGTATTTTATTTTTGTCTTATATGTATATGTTTGCATTTACATATGTATTTTGGATATTATGTTTTTATTCACAGATTTCAGATGGAAGAGTTCTGGTATTTTTTTTTTAATGGTAACAGTGTGTTTCATTTATGTGTGGGGGAAAATCAGTTACTCTAAATTATTCCTAAGACGTTTACCACATCCTGGAGAGAAAGTGTGGTGGTTAAAAGCACAAGCTCAGAAATAGAAGGCCTCTTTTTGAATTTCAGGACTACCATTTATTGGCTGAGTGACCTTGCACAAATTGTTTCATTTCCACGTGACTCAGTTTCCCCAGGTGTATAAAAGGGATATTAATATATCACCTCCTAGGGCTGCTATAAATACTAACATGTCTGCTATTATTATTACTATTATTAATTATTAAGAACTCAAATAAGATCCCTTAGAGCAAGGTATATATTATATAGTGACTTGAAAAAACAGCGGTAGGTGGCAAATAACCCAAATCTCCTTACAGACATGGAACCTATTATCAACTAATAACGTTAGCATTATCAATGCATTTTATGCTGATATATAGATTGTTTCCTAAGGGGATAATTCATAATCAAGTATAATATCCGTAGATAAGTACCATTTTTCACAAATGGGGTTTCAAATATCTTGGAATTGGATACCTACAACAATAGTATAAGGATTACATTAATCAGTTAAAGGTGTGTTTCTAGCATAAAAAGGATTGCAAGATGCAGAGCCATTCAGAGGACCAGAGAGAAGGCCCCTCCAGCAGAGAGAGTGATGGATGCAAGAATAAGGGCCAAACCATGCCTGAGCTATTTAAAATGTCCTTACGCTGTCATCAGAAGTTGCCTTATCTATTATCACCTCTGGCAGGAGCTGTCCATTGGGGAGCATGAGGGCGGAGGGTCCATCCACCAGGGAGACCACGCCATTGCAGTCGACAGCGCTGTGCATCTTCCCATTCACTGGCAGCACTGGGGGAGACCTACTGGCCTGGCTGATGTTACTGCTGCGCCGCTCCCGAGGTCTGTGGGGCACAAACAGGGAGCCCCTTCTGCTCTCGTTGTCGCCGAAGATGCTGTGCTCATCGTCGGCAAATTCAGTCTCAGATCCAATATCTCTTCCTCGACCTTTGAAGCTGAAAAGACTTGTTCTGCTGCTCCGCCTTGCAGAAAACAAGGAGCCGCGAATGCTGAGTGGTGACTACAGGAAAAATAAAAGGTGATGTGTATCTGCTGAAGCAGGCATGCATTTCCTAGAGCTCCCATGAAGACCACTGACCTGAGGGCAGAGGGCTCTGTACTGCATTTAAAAGAAACATATTTAAAAACAAACAAATTCAGCGAAACGACAAATTCTTTCACATAAGGAAAGAGGAGACTGGAAAAGCTCATCTTTTCAGGACCAAGTACGTTATCTGCTACTGTATCACTCTCTATACTTCTGGCCTCAAGTTGTCTCTCCACTCATTTTGTACCATTCATGTTGCTATAAATAAATTATTACTTAAAAAAGAATTTGATACTAATAGCTGTTACCGAGCTGTTCATACATCAACCCCTACATTCCTTAAGTACTGAAACTTTCTTGAGGCTAAGACCACACTGTATGCATCTTTCCATTCCATTGCTTGCAACTCTATCCTGCATACTGAGGGCTCCGTTAAGGTCTGTTAAGAAAGACTTTCTAATACCAATGGATTTACAAAGTCTTAAAAATATTTGTTGTTGTTGTTTAGTCACTCAGTCATGTTTGACTCTTTTGCGAAACCAAGAACTGTAGCCCGTCAGGCTCCTCTGTCTGTAGGATTTCCCAGGCAAGAATAGTGGAGTGTGTTGTCATTTCCTTCTCCAAGGGATCTTCCCCACCCAGAGATTGAACCCGTGTCTCCTGCATTGGCAGGTGGATTCTTTAGGGCTGAACCACCAGGGAAGCCCCCATAATAATATTAGAACATGGAAAAGAAGCTGTCCAATACCAAAGAGGTGAAAACAAGTCACATTTACATGACTTGTGTCCAAGATAAACTATGTGTATAAATCAAACTGCATATTCCTTGGATGTATCTAATTCAATAAACATTAGTGCTTACTGTGTTAAAGACAAGGTGATAGGCATTGAGAATAATGGAAAATGCATATAATAAGGTCTTTACCTTAAAATTAGCTTGAACTGTTCTAGTCATAGTTTTGTTTTGCTTTTTTTTTTACCGATATTACATTCAAGTTCTATCTCCCCAACTAGATTATGAAATCTTTGAAGGAAGGGATTCTTTTACTTTTGTGTATATCTGGTAGGGTCCTACAGACTTAAGCAGCAGAAGCTAGAAATTTTAACGACATAGATGGAAAGGATAGTAATTCTAAGTGGGTACCTGAAGAGCAGATTGGGAGGAGTAGAGAGAACAGAGGACTCTGTGGATGGGTGGCACCTGAGCTACGGGGAAAGAGTGGGTGGTCCCATGCCAGGAGGAAAACAAGGAGGAAGAGGAAACCATGTGCACCAAGTAAAAAGGCATGAAAACATGGGGCATGGAGGTGAGAGGAACAACTGTGGTGGGCTGAGAGGACATGGAGGGTGACCAGAGTGGGACTGAGATCAAGGCCATGACAAGATCAAAGCATTGACAAGATGTGGGTCTTGTTCTGTAGCCAGTGGCTATTCAACACAGCTTTTGTCTGTTCTTTATGTTTTAAGTTGAGCAGGAAAACTACTTTGTTTTAGAAAAATTATTTGACGGGACTGTGCCGTGGAAACCAGAGAAGTGTAAAGAGAACAGGAATAATAGTTCATTGCTCCTGGAGGTTTGTAGGCAGGAAATTCTGAAATACAGAGGTGTCAGTGGCAAAAAAAAAAAAAAGGAAAGAGAAATTCCACACAAGGAGAAGTAAGAGACTGTGGGACTAGATGTTAGAGACTGGTACCTTTTGGGGTAGAGGCAGTAAGGTTTGGGTGACTGATATTCTGGTGATCCCTAAAGTGGTGACTACTGCAGTCGTGTGGTGACTACCTACAGTCATCTGGTGTACCTACAGTTATTCGGTGACTACCTAGTGTAATCTGGTGATACCTACAGTAGTCTGGTGTACCTACATTGGTGAAAAAAGAAAAAAACTAATCTGAGGTTAGTTTTTAACCAATGAGGCACTGCAAAATGAAGACAATAAAAATAAGAAAAGGTAACTGATATTGTAAATTATTTCTTCATTTCTACATCGGTTCTCATGAACATGTGTTTTGGATATTTATATTGGAGAAGATATGACAATTCTAAAACTATAAGCTCCTTCAAAATGGTCAAATTTAAATGGAAGACTATATATATCTATGTTCTTTCCACAAATGCCCAGTCATCAATAGGTTTTTACCTAAAAACATAGTAATGAAGTCACTCACTCTTCTCCTGAGTGCCCTTCCCTCATATAGAACTCTATGATCCCACCTCTGGCAATATACACGTGATGATGTCAGTGGTACCTGGTTAGGGGTAGACAATCTTTTTTCACGTGCTCGCCTATGACCTTCAACACCAAGGTGGAAACTTTTTCTCCTGATGCTCTCCTCAGATTCTGATTTGGACAGTTTCTCATCATCTCCCTTTTCTTCCCCACTGGAGAGTTTCTTTTGGTTCTTTTTCTTTCTCCTGTTTCTTCTTTCTTTAGCACTTTTAGAGCTCAGTTTGGATGTCTCAGAAGAACTCTCAGAGAGACCCATTATTCTGCTTCTCCCAATGCTGGTATATTCAGCTGCTGCTAATGCTATTGCCTGTTGAACCAAGAGAACACACACACAGTGAGTCAATTCCAAGAACTGCAAAATGCACCTCTTTACCACAAATTTAATTATACTGTGCATATAATCATGTCCCTCATACGGGAAGTAATGTTTCCTTTGCATCATGATTAGAGAGCTTATAAAATATATGTTTATCACTTCTCCTGCATTGTTAATAAAGCCATATTGTGCTTCATAATTAAACTATTATATACTATTACTATACTTATAATAAAGCAATTTTAAATAGTATATGTAAAAGTTTTAACTTTAGATAATTCTGGGACATAAAACTCATATCAACCATGTGACAAGATATTTGTATAAGTTGTTCAGGCATACAATATAATTCAATATTATCAATAGATTCACACACTTCTATAGTTAAATGAAGAAAGAATTATTTTAAAATAAAATGAATTATTATAGAATAATATATCAAGAAAATAAAAGACACTTTTAGGGATTACCCAGTATATTCCTTCAAGAGCCTAATGCTAACCCTTTTACAAAAATTAAGTTTTTATTATTAAAAACCCTTATAAAACCTTCCAACCCTTACAAAATTTGGAATTAAAGATATTGTGAATAAAAAGCAAGAAATACTCACAATCCTACATTCCAGGAATAACTGGCAATAACATGTCTTTCAGTCTTCATGTATTTTTAATGTATATCTTATATTCAGTTTTATATTCTATGACTTAATATATTATTATATTAACACCTTTTCCTGTCATAATATTCTTAAAAACACATCATTTTATGGCTGAATAATATTTCAAGACACAAAAATATTGTAATCCTCTTAGCCATTTTCTAATTTTTAGAAATTTAAATTCTTTCTGATTTTTTTAACATTAAAATATTACACTGAACATTTTTCTGCCTAAAAGCTTCTCTGCATTACAGATTACTAACTTTCTCCCAATAGGTTAGATTTCTTGAAAAGATTTTACTAGGACAAACCATCAAACTCATGGAAAATATTTGAAATTGTGGTTCTCTTAGTACAAACCTCCTCAAACTTTTCCACTGACGTGCCCCTTCGGAGGGAGGAGTAAGGAGAAATCCACAAAAATTTGTGACTTAAAGTGGCCACAATCATAAGTATGATTTTTTCAACATCTCACATTACCTTAAAATTTTTGCAACTTTAACCAAAACTGATGACCATTTGCTTTCTACTCCACAGTGTATTTGTTAACTCTAGTATCAAAATAATCCTCCCTAAGGACATGTGTACAATTGTTACTGTGGGGAAATAACATCATAAATGTTTCGGGACTTTGCTTAATACCATACTCAGTGAGGAATCATGGGGAACAGGTTTAGGAAAACGAGCTTAGAACATTCTCCATGCTGGAGTGAGCTGATTAGGGGGGAAGGTAGAATGGAAGAGATGTCAATTCTAACTCAATCCAGAATTGCTTCCTTTGACCACACCAGAATGAAAATTCAGTTTATATGAAAGAATCCAGGAAGGAAAATTTCCCTGGGAAATGTCGGACAGAGACCACAGGGGTTCTGTTATTCCCCTTTGCCTTTTCACTTCTAGGAAAAATTTTAAACCAAATAAAAATACCTCAGCTTCCTCTTGCTCTTTTTTAAGTCGATCTAGCATCTGTTGAAATTCGAACTCTTTCTGCCTCGCTTCTTCAATGTTTGCCTGGTTCTGTTCTTCATAGGCCATGGCAACGACAGCCAAGATCAAGTTTATTAGATAAAAGGATCCCAGGAAAATCACCACAACAAAGAAGATCATGTAGGTTTTCCCAGCAGCACGGAGGGTCTAAGCAAAAAAGGAAATCATTATTTTAATAACACAGAGGGCTTTTTTTGGTAAATCATTTCAACTGGAATGGCTTATTAAGGCACGGTAAATCGAGCAGTTCTGCATAGTCTCATGTTATAGAAAAATAAAGGAATAAAATTGTATCTTCATGGAAAACAATCAGTATTAAAACACAAACTTTTCCAGGACAAAAGATATAGCAATGTACTAAGCCTGTACCAAAATTAAATATGATTCTAGACTATTATAAGCTTAATAATAACTCTGCATTTTTTTCTCCCATAGTCTGAAAATTACTCAAAAACTAGCTGTTTTTACTCAAATTATAGGACTACACAATTTCTATAGTATCACATTTTGATATATTAAGTGTTAATGTTTATGTTATCACAAGGTAGATAGCCTTATTAAATGAACTTATGTATTCAACTTTTACATATTTTTAACTAACACTAAAAATTTTTTAATGTAATACATGGTAAAAAATTAAATTGTACAAACAGATATTAACTGAAAAATAAGGTTCTTTATCCTATCTCTAATAACTCAATTCCCTTTGCTATCAGTATCAGTTGTTACTGAATTCTTCTTTTGGATAAATTCTTAGTAGTGGAATTCTTAAGTCAACAGGCATATTCATTTTAATTTTCATAGAAACTCCCATGCTACCCTCTCCAGTGGTTCACAGAAATGTGTGAGAAAATCTGCCTCCCCATAGCTTAATCAGACAGTATCTTCCTTTTGATCAGGTTATTGACCTTTGTCATTCCAAGAGATGAAAAGTTATATGTCACTCTAGTTTTAATTTGCAGTAAAGGTGAATATCTTTTTGCATCCTTAAACAGTCATTTGTATATTTCATATTTTTTCCTGTGAAGTAAGATTTCTATGTAATTTCTATAATTCACTTATAATAGTCTCAGAAAGGAAACAGATATAAAACAGGCCAAAAGAAGAATCTGTGGCAATCTGAGAAAAGTGACTCATTATTTTTTGTAACACAAAATAATCATTTTTGGTCTCCTTTCTCTTGAGGTTGGATGCTGATAACATATAGGTGAAAAGATAGAGCCCACAGTTCCAAGATCACATGTAAGTTGGAGGAGATGGCCACATGAATGAAGAATCCCACTACAAGAGATGGATACTGTAACCCGCAGTTGAGTTAGGAGAGGAAAACTTAGAGCTATGAGTTGAGTCTTCCATTCTTATTCTAGTTTGCCCAGGCTGCCATAACAAAATCCTATAAATTGGGTAGCTTACACAACAGAAGTGTACTTTCTCATAGTCCTAGATGATGAAAAGTCAAGATCAAAGTGTTGGCAGGTTTGGCTTTTCCTGAGGCCTCTCTCCTTGGCTTGTGGATGGCCGCCTTCTGAGTCCTCACTCGGCACTTTCTGTGTGTGTGTGTGTGTGTGTGTGTGTGTGGTGTCTCACTCATGTCCTAACGTTTCCTTCTTATAAGAACATTAGATCGGTTTAGAACCTACCCAAGTAGCCTCATTTTAACTTGTGCTCAGTTGCTTAGTCGTGTCTGACTCTGCCTCCCCATGGACTGCAGCCTGCCAGGCTCCTCTATCCACGGGATTCTCCCGACAAGCATACTGGAGTGGGTTACCATTTCCTTCTCCAGGGGTTTTTCCCGACCCAGGGATTGAACCCGCATCTCCTACATTGGCAGGTGGATTCTTTACCACTGAGCTACCTGGAAAGGCCTTCATTTTAACTTAGTTATCTCTTTAAGGGCCATAACTCTAAACATAGTCATTCTAAGGCACTGGGAGTTAGGACTTCAACATATGAATTTGGGGGAGATACTACCGAGTCCAGAACAAGTGTCCAGCGTTGGTGGTATAGTGGTGAGCATAGCTGCCTTCCAGAACAAGTGTCCAAGGTAGTTCAAAAACAAAGCTTGGTGAGCACAGGAGAGCCTGGTACTTAGAGCACTGTGAGCGGGGAGGCATGTGCGGAAGCATAGCGTGTGCAGCAGCGCTATGAGAGAATGTTATAGGATATGTCTTGTTATTTACCTAGGACCCCATGGGATGCTACATTCACAAAGAGGGAAAGAGATCTGGAGATCAAAAGGCCCAGAAAAGATAAGAAAATAATTGATGATCTAAGAATGATCCATTCTAATAGTACTAGAAATAGAACACACAGGACTAATACAACAGAGTTTTCTCCATTCTAAACTGAATAAAATATCTCATACGTAAAGTGGGTTAGGACATACATCAGTTGTTTCGTGCAATGAACACAATGAATGCTTCTCTTGGCACTCACCTGTTGGTAAAGGTTTTCCCAGTAATCCTGGGTCATTAGCCGAAACAAGGCTAAGAAGGCCCAGCTGAAAGTGTCGAAGCTCGTGTAGCCATAGTCAGGATTTCTGCCAATCTTCCTACAGGTGTACCCTTCTGGACACTGACTACATGTGAAAAGAATGTCATACGTCAGAGGACCTTCAGGATGCAAGTTGAAGAGTACTACAGAGAAGTCAAAAACTCAAGATTCCTTTCTAGGAGACAATACTGAATAATGATTAAGAACACACTTTTTGCAGTCAGGAAGAAGTGGGTTTCAACCCCATCCCTACTTTTTACTAGTTGCTGACTTTGTCAAATTACTTAAATTCTGCAAGGCCCAGTTTCTTCTTTCCATGAGACAAGACAATAATACGTACTTCCAGAGGTTAAGATTGTTTTTAAGTTTAAAAAAGATAATATATGCAAATTACCTAATCTACTTCCTGTACATTAAAAAACATTTGATAAATGGTAGCTGCTATTAGTATCATCATCAACAATCATCAAAACTTGAAAACTTTCACTAGATATCATATAACAATTCTTATATTCACAAAGATTTATATTAATATACAGGTCTCTAATAAAACAGTTTCCCCAAATTATTCTTGAGGCGAACTAGAATCAACAACTGTCAACAGATAGCAATTGTATAAGTTCATGGAGATTTATAATTAGACTTTTTGTCTTTTTAAAGTTGGTAGATTGGTATCCACGATGACAGATAAAAGGTGTTCTGATGTGTTTTTGGGAGCAGCAACTTTATCTTGTTTATTTTTATGTTCCCTGTATACACAGAGCCTGGTCAAGAGATCTCTGGGCAGGGAGAGTGAAAGAACAAAGGCCCTAAAGCAGAAATAAAGTTGGTGTATGGGAGAAACAGCAGGTACTTACATAAATATGATACCTTAAAATAGTATCATGTCCATGGGACATGGGACCCTTTTTACCCATGGGACCCTTTACCCAAGTCCTTGGGACCCTTTTGTTTAGAGTGGCCAAACTGTCACTGCATTCTGTCACCTATGAACTGTACTCAGTGGAACAATGAGTAGTATTTGGGGATGGAAAGAAAAGTTGATTTTATCACTCTTCTTTATAGAAAGAAGAAAAGCTAGAAACCAACCAAACAACTTTTGGTTGGGTTTTTTTGGAAGTAACTTTTTTTCTACTTCCTTAAGATATATATGACTTGCATCTTGTTTTAATTCAAGCATACCTATGTCTTGCTTTCAAAAGTACGCATTAACCATGATCTTTTTAAAGTCTGGACTCACTGTGGGACAGAATGAGTCAAATAATGTCATGAAATATAAGAAAATAACATAGCATCAAAGGTCCTTCTTAGCAAACTGATTGAGATTGCTTTTTCTTTTTTTCAGTCTTTAGACTAAAATTGAAACAAATATTACATACCCTGAATCCGTGCTGAAACCACAAAGGAGAGCATCTTTGGATCCCTCCAAGTAATAAAAATATTCTGTTCAGGAAGAAATTGGACAACATCACATTATGGAGTGTAAGCTTTCAGGGTGGCTGAGCAGGTAAGTTAACTAAAACAGATCTATTTACAAATATATTCAGGTCCGGCAATAGGCATTCATTTATTTATTGTATTCTTATAAATTCTCACTCAAATATGTCTTGATAACCTATTATGGGCCAGGCAGTGAATACAATGACAAACAAGATAAATAAGATCATCAGTTTTATGAAGCTCTACGCTCAGGTAAGGGTGGAGGCTAGGGATGGAGAAGAACACTTAACAAGTACATAAATAAATACACAAAGGATTTTCACATAGGGGAAGATGCCATTAAAAAATAAATTAAGAAAGTGTGACAAAAATGTGGCCAGGGAAGTCTTTTCTAAAGGGATGACATTTAAACTGGGACCTAAATGCTACAGAGAAGCCAGCTACCCAAAGATCCTGATGAAGAGATATCTTGACAGGGTAAAGAGCAGAATAAAACCCTAAGGTAGAAATGAAATTGGTATATGGGACAAAACAGCAGAATGGTCAGCCCAGTTACAGTGCAGTGAGTGGGGGGGTATTGTGGTGGCAGAGATAGGCAGGGGCCACGTGGCAAGGCTTTGCATGACATGGAAAGCAGTTAGGATTTTAAGTATGATAGGAAGTAATGGAAGTAGGAAGTAGAGATACAAGATAATGTTGCGGTGGCTGCTTTGTGGACTCTGGACAATGGGAGGGCAAGTGTGGAGGCAGGGATACAAGCTAAGAGACTACAGTGAGAGGTGACAGGGCTCCAGAGAGTAGCCATGGATACGGAGAGAAGGGGCGAGAACAAAGGTGACAGGATGTGCTGATGGCATGGGTGGGGGGGGTGTGTGGAAGAGAGGGGACACGGGGATGCATCAACTGTTCAGAGTGGCGCCAGTTACGGGATAAGGAAGACTGAGGCAAAGAAATGGCCTGAAGGAAAACCAGGCTCTCTGTTTTAGCTGTACTTCGTTTGAAATGATCACTAGGTATTTAATTATATGTGTCAAGTAAGTCAGTGGATGGATATGTCTTAAGGTCAGTGAAAGTATCAACTACAGTCAGGCCAAGGGGATCTGATTAGTGAACCCAGAGAGAAAGTGGAGTAAGTGCGGGGGGCCGGGGGTGGGGTAGGGACAAGAGAAGGAAAAGACCCCAAGTTTTCCAGAAGAGGAAGAATCGGCAAGGCAAAACCATAAGCGAAGGAAATATATTTTCTGAAATTCTCTCATTGTTTACGCACTAATCAATATCGACTTAGGACTTACTAAGTTCTGGAATGTTGAAGACCTGGGACTGAAATAAATGCACGTTTTTCCCCCTCATGGTACCCTTCGTGCCCATTTTCAGGTGTAAAGGAACTCATAACTCTTCTTTATTCACTATAACAACTTACTCTTAATACAGAGGGCTGATCCAAAAGTACATAGTAAAGGTATAAAGGTCAAAAACAATTTTAATAGGGGCTCAACTTCCTATTTGGCTCAAGTCAAAAAAAAAATAAAGTTATGATTTTTAGCAGCCTCTGGAGTAACAGTAGAACAAAGACTCTGAAGTCAGATGTACTTAAATTTGAATATTGCTTCTACCCTTTCCTATGTAAGTGAATTGTTTTACCACTTCATGATGTAGCTACTGCACTTGTAAAATGTGGATAGGAACACCTACTTCAAAGAGCTGTTGAATAGTGCTAATATGATATTGCATGTAAAACACTTAACACAGTACTCCACACTTTCTATATAAATACTCAAAGAGCAGCAGCTCTTATTAAATAACTTCAGGTAAGACTGACCGACTTATTGACCGACATTACCTTATGCAGAAGACACAAATCTTAGAAGACACAAAGCAATAAAGCCTCTTAGTTTGGGGAGAAAATTCTCACACTGTGCTTTAAAAAAAAAAATCCTGTGCCTCAGGGAGGGTGGACATGGCAGAATGAGGATGGAGGAAGTTATCATGTAACTTTTTATTCATAAATCTCTGAGTTTTTTTATTATGAAAAGATTACTTTAGAGTCATCCTTTAAAGTAATATTGATTCACATTGGCCAGTCACGGAGGAGTTGCTTTATAAAAGTGGGCTCTAGAGCTGCCTGTATAGGCATGCTGCAGGGCTAACTATTCAATTCAGCAGATGAATGATGAAAGGGAAAGCAACGGGAAAGCTCACGCTGGTCTGGTGGAACACTTGAAAATAATTCCTAAACAAGTAAACAGTAAAGTATTAAGGTAATTAGCCTCGAGAGAATTTAAGGTTAACATATAATGGGAGAATGTAATATGAAGAAAAGAATTCCTCTTCTGTTACTCCCAGCCAGTGACACATCTCACACTTTTCTGTGGAAATAAAAACCCCTGGGCTTGACTTAATCCTCTTCTGATGAACACTGGAGTCTGCTCCTCTATCTTTCCTCCTGCTTCAGTGGTGGAGATGTCTCCCCTTCGCTCTTCCACTTTCTCAAGGACTTGCCTCTCCCTACTCTCCTGAATTATTAATCCATATTTTACTACTCATTCCTTTTTAGTGCTAGAAAAATATCTCTATCAAAATCCACCTTTAAAATAATGCCAGCCACTGTCACTGTTATTCTGATTCCCTTATAGACAAATGTCTTTGAAGAACTGTCTACACATACTGTCTTTTCGTTCCGCTATCTTATTCACCCCTGTCACCACCTTAGTCCAACTCTGTACTCCTATGACTCCACTAAAATTTCTGCATGAAAGTGACTAATGATTTCCATGTTGTTTAAGCTAATGTACATTTCTCTATCCTCATCATCCTTGACCTTAACCTTAATCCTTGATCTTGCAGCATCATTCAACACAAGCATTCCCTTTTTCTCAATCTACTTTCTTCTCTTGACATCCTTACTTATATCTTTGCTTCTTGCTTTACTGGCCACTCTATGCCTTCTTTGGGGTACTCCTCTCTACCTGCCTTCCAGACATGAGGGTTGTGGAGATGAGCAGCTTCTAACCACCAAATTTGTTTTAAAAAACAGATTGCCCATTTTCTACCTACTTATAAACATCAGGGTTCTCAGAAGGATGTGGGTAGTTGTGTACATATCTTTTCCTTTCGATGAATACTTTGAAGTATATATCTCCAAACTAGGCAGTTCCTCTGGTCTCTATGCTTAAATCTCCAATTGTCTACTTTCTATCTCCATTTGGATGTCCCAGTGGCTTCTCAATTTTAATTGGGTAATTGTGACTTTCTCCAATAAGCCTGCCCACTCTTCCCTCATTTCCCATTGTCACCTATCCAGTCAAGTGGCCAGAAACCTAGATGAGATCCCCAAGCCCTCCTCTCCTCTTTAATCCATCCATGAGTTTTATAGGTGTCATCTTGAACACACCTTTTTCATTCTCTGATTTCACTCAAGATGAAGTCACAATCTTTTCCTGTTTGGATGACAGAAACAACATCCTGACTGGTCTTCACTATTTCAGTCTACCATCCATTCTTGCCCAGTGAGTTCTCCATATGGCAAAAGTGATTAAAACCACTGCATTTAAAATAAAATAAAAACTCCTTTCCTTGGGCTAAAATATCCTGCATGAAATGACCCCTGCCTTTTTCCTTTACTTTCTCTGTTGCCATTCTGCCTCTCTTTTGCTAAAGTCTAACCACACTGCTGTTTTCCCATTCTTCTCTTCCCATTCTTTAAATACACACTCTTTCCAGTCTTAGGGCTCTCCTACAAGCTCTTCCTTCTAACTCAAGGAACAGCCTCCATATACACTTACACTGTGTTATGACTTCTTCTTATCCTTCAGATCTCTGCTTAAATGCCACCTCCTCAGAGAAGGCTTTTCATTTAGTTGGTATCTCTGCCCCTGAGATTTATTTTCCTTTTTTTTTTGAGATTTACTTTCTTTGCATAGCATTTATTATAACTTATAATATTGCTATTTGTCTGTTCCCCTCCCTTAATTCTTTTATTCCCCCAAGAGGATAAGCTCTGTGGATGCTGCGTCTAAGGCTACCATACTCATCTCTGCAGCTCCAGAAACTTGTACAATGCTTAGCTCAAGGAAGCATTCAATAAACAGACACGATAAATGAATGCTTGAATAAATATTGCAGTGAGATCAGGCTTCTATGACACAAAAAACAGGTGGGAAATCAAACTCAGATTTAACACAGTAATCTCTGCTGTGAAAGTATATTTCAGAGGAAAATCAAGACTAATGTACAGAATTGAGGGAGATGGTGGTATAAAATTTCACTCTTATCTAAGTTGTCATGCACTCACATGTAAACTCAACATGAGGAAACACTGCAAAATCTAAGAGCTTTTACTACTCCTTTCAAAAAAAAATTGCTTATAGTAATTCTAAAATGTTTTTTAAAATCATTCAAATCATGAACTCAGGAATGAGACCAAGATTCTGAAAAAAGGACATAGTGATCCTAGTACAAAAAGTCAAGTTTAAATAAGTGCTGTAAACCAATTCATAAAACAGAATATAAATGTCAGCAATTACCTGTAAGATATATAAATTTTTATGGCATATAAATTAGAAGTAAAGTCTTTGGGAAATAAATAAAATTTAGCATCCTATTAATAAAATCAGAAGCTAAAAAAATAAAAAAGGAAAGGAAAATTTGCTAAATTCCTTATCAAATACTGTTAGTAAAAAAAAATACATTAAAATTTTACTTTGAAAATCTTCAGTTTTCTTGTTTTAGGTTCCTTTTTTTCAGTTTTCTTTATTTACAATTTTTTCCTATATTAGCGAGATTTTATTTGCCTTTATATTTCTCAGTGAGTAGGAAAAACACACTGAGTTTAAAAAAAATGAAGTATATGACTCTTTATTATTTAAGGAGAATTAACACCTGACCTTTACTCCCTGATCCCCTTCTATCTAAGGCAATTACATGTCCATTTTACCTCTGGATTCAATTATCTATTATCTTTCATGGGTTCATTAGGTAACATCATACAGACACACTGCAGGTGTTAAGACAGAAAGTACAATCTTGCCAGACCTCATTCTCACTCAAACTAATCAGCTTTGGTGAAAGAAACTGTGGTAGGAGATAACTGTTAGGAAACATGCAATTTATGCTTTCTGTAAGATACTCAAAAATACATTTGTGAATTAAGTAGACTTCTGAGACTGTGTATACATATCATCTGAAATGATACCTACAGAACAAGTTCTGAGGAATTAAACTTCAATGGTCTATTAGCTAGATTGAGGGGAGCCATTAGAAAGCTCTGTGAAACACATCATTGGTTATAATAGGAGGATAGAGCTTAATATAATAGGATAAAGCTGAACAGATTTCTCTGCTTATACAAATCTTTAGCAATATATTGAGACAAATATTTTAATATGTGATAATTGACATTGTACCATGATTAATAATGTTATAAGAATAATACAAGTATAAAATGTAATTGTATTATTATATAATAAATCATACTATAAAAAATGTAAGCATAAACTACACAATAAAACTACAGTATATAAATACATAGTTCATGATGAAATCTAATGGTCAATATCATTAATTTATAGCTAAATTTATTTCTCTACAGCCAAATTTATTCTTTTTTATCTTATAGAAATTGAGAATTATGGAACTATCCCAAGTTCTCAATATTAGAACTACTAGACCCAGGGAAATTTATGAAAATACAAGATAAAAATTCACACTTTTGCAACTTTCTGTATATTTGAGTGATTTTGAAATAATTAAAATGAAAGCAACATTTCATTGCCAAAAGAGAACAATGCTCTTAGCCTTATTTCAACCTATTAGCAACTACATGGGTATTCTTACTTGCATATTCTTCTTCATCGAGGGTTTCCAATATGTTTTCTATTGTTTCATTGTTTTCAAGTGAAGTCTGTACACATTTATGCTTCAGGTTGCCCATAAAGAGCTGCAGCCCAATCAGGGCAAACACGCTCAGACAGAACACAGTCAGGATCATGACATCTGAGAGCTTTTTCACAGACTGGATCAGGGCCCCCACGATGGTCTTCAGGCCTGAATACAGAGAAGAAAAGGTGTTCAAAATGAAATAAAGTTTCTAAATGAAAAACAAAAACAAAATACAAGCTTTCCTAGAAATGCATGCACTTGATCAAATCAATGATCTTAAATAACCTAGTTCAAAAAAAGTCTACCAGCTCAAAAGGGGGGATCTGCTGTTTTATATATTTTGTTTCTGTATATTACAGCAAGTGACTAAAAACTTTAAAGTATTTCCAGAGAATAACCAGTCAAAATGAATAATTTGGTTGCTCGAATCATAGCCACACTCACTTGAAAAAATAACTTGGGTCAGCTCAGTAAATGTCTGTCAGACAAACCATCTCTTTATAATGACCAAAACAGAGGCTGAATTACAGGATACAGTGACAAGTTTTCAGTAAAGAAATGGTTTGTTGAGGAAAGAAAAAAGCATTGTGTCATGCAATCCTCCCCATGCTAATATTTTTGTATCTCTTTTCTTCATTCTATGAAAAGCAGTAAAACAAATTGAAATTTTCATTCCTGGATAAGCAAAATGGAAAATAAACTGTTAAACAGGAGGAAAAATTTCAAGTTGAGATGTGAAACCAAATGGCCATCTTCATCCTCTAAGACTCATGCAATTGATTAAACTCAAAGGCTGACTTTTCATAACAATTATGAAAAACACGAGATTAAATTTAATGAAAAATTATTTAAGATTAAGTTTTTATTGTTTTTTCCTTCAAAAGATCAAAGTCAGCCCTGGTGTTTAACCCCACTCTCACCTGGAATGACTGAAATTGTTTTCAAAGCTCGGAGAACTCTGAATGTTCTCAACGCTGAGACATTGCCCAGGTCCACAAACTCTGTCACATATCTGTAATGGGGAGTTTGTACACAAACACGGTGACAACACACACACACACCCCCACACAAGCAAAGAACAACTCCCAGAGAGTTGGAGTTATGAGTGACCTAATGCTTCACATCAGTTACTTCTTACCTGGGATTACAGAAATAGTTTTCAAAGCTCTCAACACTCTGAAAGTTCGAAGAGCTGAAACATTGCCTAGGTTTACAAATTCTGTTAAATACCTGTAGAATTAAATCAGAGTTATTCAGAATTTAGATAGAGTCTATGATACTTACCTGTGCCTTTAGTCAAGGTGTTCCCTGTGCTTGGAACTTCTTATTTAAATTTATAGTTCTACAAATCTTTTGCTTCTATCATTACTAACTTAATTTGATTTCAGTCATTTGATGTGAGAAAAATGCAAATATTAAAATGGCTTCATATACTTAAATGCCTAAATAAATGGTGAAATGCTTCAACGACTAGACTTCAATATTATGGTAATATCAATATATAATGTTCTATAAAACACCATCAGCAAATCTTGACAACTCTATGCTAATTTTAAGATTCCATTCATGTGAAATGTCTCCATTAGGCAAATCCAGAGACAGAAGATAGATGAGTGTTTTCCAGGGACTTGAGGGAAGAAGGGAAGGAAAGTGACTGCTCTCTGGGATAATGAAAATATTCTGGAGTTAGAGGGTAGTGATTGTTGCATAACTTTATGAAATACTATAAAACACTGGATTTTATACTTTTAAAAAGATAAAGTTTATGGCTTGTAATTTATACTCAATAAAAAAGGAGACCCCTGAGAAGATGCAGCCTTCTCTGACACAGTGTTATCTTAGCAGATGGTGGGTGGACCTACAGTAGTCATGGATGAAGGACAAAGAGGTGGGGCAGGTGTGCAGAATTGGAGACTAGAAATCTCAAGACCCTTTCATCTTGCCTAAATCCCTCCAATGAACGTGTATTACTTTTACAATTAGAAATGACAGAGATATTGTATTTAGGTTTGAGATTTAAAAACTAAAGAAATGTTCTGACAAATATATTTAGGAAAAGAGCAGCAATATAAATAAGCTAAAATTATATCTTAATGTGATATTTTTCCCATGAAAATAAACTGTGGATGCCTATGTAATATATACACAATGCATTAATGTTAGGTTTAGTATGCAGTGACAGTCCTTATGAAAAGATTTGCTTCTATATTTTATTAGTTCTTGAATAATATACATTAATAGAAAGAGCACCATGCTAACAAATGCCTGAGTTTTCTCTGTTTCTCTTATCAGTTTTATCAGATATTAAATAGGAACTTGGAAAAAGTGTGACTCTAACTGGCACCACATATGCTATCCATCCACATGCTGAGCACAGAGGAAGATCCTCTATTATAACGATATCATATATACACGTTTGAGTGGGAAATGCTCTTTCTGAAAAATTATTACCATTTTCTGATGACTAGTTTCCATGTTGTGTATTTTAAATCAAACTATTATATGCAGGAAAAGTCTGATCCCAAAGTTCTTTCTCACTGGGATACTGTGCTGTCTGAGAGTTTCATGAGTTTGGAGTTTCAAAAAATAAATACTTACGCAAAGACAATGACTATGAAATCAAGCCAGTTCCATGGGTCACGAAGAAAAGTGAATTCTCCTACACAGAATCCTCTTGCAAGGATTTTCACAAGTGACTCAAAAGTATATATTCCAGTAAAAGTGTACCTAGGTAAAAGAGTCCATTGTGATATTAATCCATTGTGAAAAGAATATGGTACCAGGTGAGCCTTTATAATTATCTTTTTCAGATCAACCAAAGGAAGACACTGATTAGAGTATGGCTGATGATTAAGGCGCCCGTTCTAACTATGAGAATAAATTACAATTAAGATCTTTCCAGAAAATCTTGAAATGTATATGTCAGAAACACTCCCAGAAAGTAGAGGTATTTTAAATTTACTAAGAACCCAGGTATGAGATCAGCCTGGAAAACTCCTGTATTGTTCCTATCCTATCAGAAATACATCCAAGGACAAGAGATACATGACATGTCTAAGAACAGGCAGGGTATCTGGTAAGATCTTTTTTTCTGGAAAAGACTGTAACATGTATTATTCTCTTCTGATGTTAGCAGGTTAATACTGTAGAGGAGAAAAAACTAATTGAAAGTAAAGTAACTATAGAACATGGGAAGATAATCACAACAATTTTTATATATGCAATAACTTCCTGGTATGAAAAAGGAAGGATAACAACAACCATACTAAGACTATATTAAAATGTACTTATACCCACTTACTCTACATTCTTGGTCCAGTCTGGAGGATTACTCATGGTCATAAATATGCAGTTCGTCAGAATAGTGCACATGATAAGCATGCTGAATGCGGTAGCTTAGAATCAAGGAATATGATCAAAGAACGCATGGTAACTTTGAATATCTGATAACAACATTTGTTGAAATGCTGACAATTTTTCCTTAGAAAATAATTCTAAATGAGCCTATAGACTTTAAAAAATCTCTCTAAACAAAAGGGTAATGGATAAAAGCAATTTATCCTAAAATACTAAAATTGCCATGATGATGATGATATGATGAATGCATGCATGCAAGCTAAGTCACTTCAGTCATGTCCAACTCTTTGCAAACTTATGGACTGTAGCTCACCAGGCTCCTCTGTCCATGGGGTTCTCCAGGCAAGAATTGGAGTGGATTGCCATGCCCTCCTCCAGGGGATCTTACTGACCCAGGGATCAAACCTGCATCTCTTTGTCTCTTGTATGAGCAGGTGAGTTCTTTACCACTAGGGCAACCTGGGAAGCCCCAAATTGCCATACTCTGGATCTATTCAGAGATCTACACCAAATTATATTGAGATTGATAAACCTGAGTCTTTTCAGGTAAAAAAGAAATAAAAATCTATATTTAAATAAAATAGCCAGAAACTACATTTTAAAGAACCACTGTAAGTAAGCATTTTAAAAAGGATATGCATGTACTAAAATCTTAATAGATATTCTTCTGAGAGGACTGAAAGGAGACAGCATGTACAAAGCAGGTGTGGCATTGAAACGGAAGATTGCTTTCCCTTTGTTCAACACTATGAAAGTCTGCAGAAGCAAAAAGAAAACAGTATGAATTGAGATTTCAAAATTTCAGTCTAGTACATTAATATCTGCAGTTTACCTCTGCATGTGGTAGAGTCATATTAAAGAAACACTGCCATCAGACTCAAGCAATGTGGTTCCAAGGCCATTGATGGAGATACCCACATTATGTTAGCCAATGAACTCCAAGTCCATTGTCCATTTCTTCAATAAAGTAAGAAGTGAGCCATTTATGAGTATGTATTATTTAGAGCTTTCAAAACACAGTGTTCTCTTTTTCATATCCCTTAACATTCAAATCAGTAACAATAACTTGTGGCCACTGGAATTATTTTAAATACAACTTCCTTGTATCATTACATTGCATTTTATGCAAACCAAATAGCAACCAGCTATCCCTGATTCTTATCATATTGCTTTGAGAATTGTAATACTTCCTGGCTATTGTCAGGGTTAGTAGCAAATGTTCTAAAATAGGAGTTTTCAAAATATTTTCATGAATTTAAGGAACATTAGAGTTGCAAGAATCCTGTTATTCAATTTGATTTTCCTATTTTACATATAATACTAATAACAGCTAAAATAAAAGAACACAAATTAAAGAACTTGCTTGCTACTGTCCATGGTAATTTTTTTAAATGTGAATAGAACCAAACATTTAAAAAATATCTTATATAACCACTGAATAATGAGTTACATTCTCCGTGGCTTTGGTATTTAGTTGAAAAATTTTAAAGCCAAACAAATAAACAGCAATAACAACAAAACATTAAAACAACCTAAGGAACTGGCTTGGAAACCAGAAAGACTTAAGTTCAAAGCCTCCTCTTACTTATCTGTGGCTGGCAAGCAAATTCCTTGTGCTATCTATTAACAGAAGACACTGATTTTTGGTTTTTTTGATATTGATTCTGAATTTTACATATGTTTATGAGTGGTAAACATATGTAATAAATATTTTCCACCAAACTTTAGAGATATAACTTTGGGTAATCTTGTTTTTGTATGTGGCAGTGTTCCTGAGAAAACAAACGATAACTATCTTAGGTTAACTTTTTATACTCCTGGTCCCTTTTACTATACCAGTTACGTTAAAACATAATTGAACATAAAGGTCACTTTTATCTCAAAAATTAGTTTTAAAATTAATATCTCATGTTTGAGTACAATTATTGTTTTCTTAAATCTGAATACACTGTACTTTTTAAAATTCATTGATCTAATATTTTCTACAATTGTGTAGTGAACATGTGTGCTAAGTCGCTTCACTTTTGTCAACTCTTTGTGACCCTTTAGATTGTAGCCTGCCAGGCTCCTCTGTCAATGGGATTTTCCAAGCAAGAATACTCAAGTGGGTTGCCATGCCCTCCTCCAGGGGATCTTCCTGACCCAGGGATCAAATCAGTATCTCTTAAGTCTCTTCTGCATTGATAGACAAGCTTTTTTTTTTTCTTTAACCACTAGTGCCACCTGGGAGCAACTATGGCATAAGAGATACTGAAATAAAATTGAACATAAGTGAGGCATGAATTTTGCATTTAAGAGGTTTCAGAGAAAAGTGATTAAGAGCACAGTAACTCTAATACAGGACTTCCTTGGTGGCTCAGAAAGTAAAGAATCTGCTTGCAACACGGGAGACCTGGGTTCAATCCCTGGGTTGGGAAGATTCCCTGGAGGAAGGCATGGCAACCCCTCCAACATTCTTGCCTAGAGAATCCCCATGGACAGAGAAGCCTGGCAGGCTACAGTCCATGGGGTCACAGTCAGACATGACTGAGTGACTAAGCGGACAGCACAACTCTAATACAAGGCATGACGTGACAGGTATCATACAGAGAAATACAAATGGCAGAGCATGAGAGTGAAGAGGGAGCAGGGTCTTATGTCTGTTAGAATAATCAGGGAGGCTTCATGAAACAGAAGGCATGAAATGAGCTAACATGAAATGAGCTAACATGAAAATGATATTACTGCCTCAACTTGGCAAGATCAAGCTAACTTGTACTTGAAATTAAAAAAAAAAAAGACTTGGTTTACTATTTTTAAATTCAAATTCCCAGTTTTCATTTACATTAAAAACTTCTTTAGGATTGTCTGGATTTATACACACCCACTAGTTAATTAGAGATGGGAAAACAGATATGAAATTTTGAGTAGCAGAATGAGTATCTCTAGAAAACTCTAAAATCCTGCTAGCAAATGCACAGATGTCAATGTCTGAATAAGTTATTTTAATATGGCTCATTTACTTAATAATTTATTGAACATAAAATTAGAGAATTATGAACTTAGGAGTATAAGCTTTGGAGTGGGACAGATAGTATTCTAAATACTTGATCTACCATTTCACAACTTGAGAGCTAGCACTCGGTGTCTGTGGAGCTTTTAAGTTCTGGTACACATTTCATGCCAGTCAGAATGGCTGCTATCCAAAAATCTACAAGCAATAAATGCTGGAGAGGGTGTGGAGAAAAGGGAACCCTCTTACACTGTTGGTGGGAATGCAAACTAGTACAGCCACTATGGAGAACAATGTGGAGATTCCTTAAAAAACTGGAAATAGAACTATCATATGACCCAGCAATCTCACTCCTGGGCATACAAACCAAGGAAACCAGAATTGAAAGAAACACGTGTACCCCACGGTTCATCGCAGCACTGTTTATAATTGCCAGGACATGGAAGCAACCTAGATGTCCATCAGCAGATGAATGGATAAGGAAGCTGTGGTACAAATAGAACGTGGTACAATGGAATGTTCCTCAGCTATTAAAAAGAATGCATTTGAGTCAGTTCTAATGAGGTGGATAAAACTGGAGCCTATTAGACAGAGTGAAATAAGCCAGGAAGAAAAACACCAATACAGTATAGTAACACATATATATGGAATTTAGAAAGATGGTAACGATAACCCTATATGCGAGACAGAAAGTGAGAAACAGATGTATAGAACAATCTTTTGGACTCTGTGGGAGAAGGCGAGGATGGGATGATTTGAGAGAATAGCATTGAAACCTGTATATTATCATATGTGCAACAGATCGCCAGTCCAGGTTGGATGCATGAGACAGGGTGCTCAGGGCTGGTGCACTGGGATGACCCTGAGGGATGGGATGGGGAGGGAGGTGGGAGAGGGGCTCAGGATGGGGAACTCATGTATACTCATGGCTGATTCATGTCAATGTATGGCAAAACCACTACAATATTGTAAAGTAATTAGCCTCCAATTAAAATAAATAAATTTTAAAAAAGTAAGTTCTGGTACATTGTAAATTCTTGGTAAATGTTGGGAACATGTTTGCGTGCTAAGTCACTTCAGTCATGTCTGACTCTGTGTGACCCTATAGACTGCAGCTCACCAGGCTCCTCTGTCCATGGGATTCTCCAGGCAAGAATACTAGAGTGGTTGCCATGCCCTCCTCCAGGGAATCTTCCCACTCCAGGTATCAAACCCGCATCTCTTATGTCTCCTGTATTGGCAGGTGAGTTCTTTACCACTAGGGCCACCTGGGAAGCCACTTAATATATTCATCATATATGAAAATGAAGCCCTAACCACTACATACCTCTACATTAGTTTATTACATGTTCTTTTTTTTTTTTAACAAGGCATTGATAAATGCTCAGTGCATAAGTTAATGCATAAGATAACTGCACTCAAGCATAAGTTAAAATCTGAACCTAAGACAAATCAGGAATCATTAAGATTTTTATTCCAAGCAATGATTATAGTGTAGCAGAAATAAAGTTCTCATCTATTAGAGTGAATAACGTGAAATATTAAAGACTCAATTCACATGAAAGTCAACCCTGAAGTTGCAAGGGGAAGTCCAAACTATTTTAACCAAGAATGACTGAGGAGCTAGGACACGGCACAGAAAGTTGATCATTTAAAGCTCCAAACCAAAAAATAAAAATAAGAGGATTCAATAATCCCTTTGGGTATTTATTCATCTGCTAAGAGAGGGCCATGAAAAATAGATTACTTAGTCTGACTTAGCTCTACCTAAGTATTATATTCTGATGCAGTGGTGCACTGGGCTTTTAACATGGTTGGTGTCACATCTGAAAGGAGTTGGGGCCAAAGCGAGAGATTGGAGTCCCACCCCAAATATTCTCTATTACATTAGCCTATCCCAGAGCTAAAATGATCCCATTTTTCATCCTCCAAATGCAAACATTTTCTTCTTACCTCCCAAGTCACTTTAAGCCAATATTAGTTTATGTCTCTGAATTGGGATTTACTCCAGAAAGATTTTTTCCTCCTTAAGGGAGGCTGGTTAAATTATATCCAGGCCCCCTCTGGAAATGGGAGATGCAGGAGCCAGACATTTTTCAGGATGAAGTAATGTAAGTAAAATGAGAAAGTATTTTTAATTTTGCCTATTTCATTATTTATCCATTCATTATTCCATTCATTTTTGTAAATTTGTGAGCACAGTAGATGCTATACAACAAAAACAAAACTTAACTAAGAGATGCTCTACAACATCTCAGTGGGGAGTCAAATCAACTTGAACTAAAAAATCTAGGACAGAATTTACGAGTGCTTATGTAACATTCTGTGAGTTAATTAATTTCCTCGAATCCTTTATTAATTCCTATCTCTCCAGGTTGTGGTGAATATGTTGCTAATTTGTATGAAAAATCCACTGTCTGTCACAGAGACCCTGAAAACACGCTAGCTCTCTTTTTTCCTGTGTCGGACTACTGATGGGTTAATAAGAATGCTGAGAATTATCTCAAAGGCTTCTCAGGTATTCTGCTTACTCTTGACACGCTGTCAGTTTGTTGAGATTCTGATTTTAATATGAAGCAAAAAATTACGTATTGTTATTCATAGCAACTCTCCCTGAAGTAGATGTGTTTACACCATCAAAATTAAGTTCATCACGTTTTCTATTTCACAAGACATTTCACTTTTCCTTATTTTATCTGCTAGCTATCTTATCAAGAAATGTGACCTTTTATTTATATCTTAAATCAAAATAACTTTTAAATGGACTTTACCCTGCCTTTCTTGACCTCTTGACAGTTAGTCTGCAGGTGTTGTGTAGCAAAGTATTGTTGGGAGAAAGTTAGGGAACCTGCTGATTTTATCCTGTACTGTCTCCTCTTTGTCAAGTTCAATCTGGTTGTATCTGCTACTGTCTCAAAAATGATGGTAACCTCCTTCTCATTTTCTTGGTAGAATTATCTTTACAGCAGTTATTTCAAACTCTCCCATTTCCTTAATGCAATTAATACTTGCAGATCTGCTATTTACAAGATTGACTCTCAAAGGACAACTTCCACCCCTATAGTATGGAAAATATTGACACTATTTAATATGCATTTCCTCAGATGTGCCTACATTCACTTCAACATATCTTATCTTAAATTCATCCTATTTGCCCTACAAGGCTCACACAGTAAGGTTTCTCTCCACTTTTCTGCAGTTTTCTAATACAAATGCAAGCCGACTTTTGGTTTATCCCTTGTCTGTTAACATCAGCAACTAACTGCTTTACTCAACCTTCTGTATTTTCCTCTCTGGGAATAATTTTTCTCCACTTTTAAACATGCTATTTATACCCTACATAAAAAAGGTTTTCAAGGGCCTTCCCTCGTGGTCCAGTGGCTGAGAATATGCCTACCAATGCAAGGGGACAGGAGTTTGATACCTGGTCTGGAGAGTCCACATGTCACGGGACAACTAAGCCTGCGTGCCACAACTACTGAAGCCCATGTTCTACAAGAGAAGCCACTGCAGTGAGAAGCCCACACACTACAACTATAGACTAGCCCTTGCTCGCCACAGTGAGAGAAAGCCTGCACACAGCAAGGAAGGCCTAGCACAGCCAAAAATAAATACTAAAAAAATTGTAACTGCAACGTTTCATTATTTAAAAAAAAAAAAAGCTTTCAATTTCTGTTGCCTTAAGTGACCATCTTTCTGATGGAAATTTCTCAAATTTCTCAGCATGCATCAACTGGCACCCACACTACCTCTTTTCACTTTCTGTCCACCACTATCTTGCTTTTTTTTTTTTAAAAAATGAATGGAGTATAGTTAATTACAATGTTGTGTTAGTTTCAAGAATACAGCAGAGTGAATCAATTATACATATATCCTCTCTCTTTTTTTTTAAGATTCTTTTCCCATATAGGTCATTATAGAGTTTTGAGTAGAGTTACTACTCTCTTGCTTTGATTTCCATCAACTAACATAAACTGCTGGCAAAAAAGTTACCAACTCATCCTCCTTGTTCATTCCAGTAGTCTTTATCTAGCCTCAGCTTCCTGAGTAATTTTATGGGATATTCTCTTTCCTTTTTTTTTTTTAATAGTAGAAAATTTTCTGATTTATGTCTTACCTCTCTGACCATCTCAGATTCTCCATTCTCTCCAACCCTCTAAATGAGTGGCTCTCAAAACCCCACAATTAGTTAAGTGATTTTATATATTCCCACAGATTCAACTGACACCTCTATGCAAATGCATTCTGGACATATACCCACGTTTTACTTCTCACATTGACAGTTATTTTATTTCTATGAGGATGCACTTATGTCATGTCTAAAGGGCAGAACGTGATACTGAACACTATTAAATTAAAAAAAAATCAAAATAGTATGCCAGTGACAGAATCAGTTTTGATAAAAAATTAGAAAAAGTACATATTCTGAAATATCCTACATATGCATTTTAACTAAACATGTTTTCATGATATAGTTTTTCACTAAATTCCTCTTAATCTCAGTACCTGTTTGTATAAGAGGTAAAGAGAGACCGCACCATTGCAGGTACAATAAACTCACTTTTTTGTCTGCATAGTAAGGGTCCAAGTCCTCCAGGGGCTCTGACACCATGCCCGGAGGAATGTCCCCATAGATGAAGGGCAGCTGTTTGCCGGCTTCCAAGTCACTGCTTGGCTTTGGCCCTTCTTCATCATCGTCTTTCTTTTCTTCTTTGGGTTCCTTTGCTTTTCCTTCAGCAATACGTTGTTCAATGAGGGCAAGAGACTGTTTTGTGAAGAAGACAAAGCTCTGAGGTCCCGGGGGAGGCAACATTGCCATCTTTTCATCCTGTATATTTTATTTCCCCTTCAACTCCTTACATAAGAGGCCTAAAGAGAAACAAAGAAAGCCTTAACTGTTTGCCAGTCAAGAATGACACTTAACAAATAATAATAAGAATTATAGTAATAACAAAAAACAGATTCTGGTTTCAATTGCAAGAAGTCATGTGTTCACATAATTACCATCATGTTGAATGGGCACTTACTAAGTGACTACCATGTATATTACTTATTTTCCATGCCCTCTAATGAACTTTATTTAAGAATTTGAACTTAGTACTTCACGGATCTTAGTGACAGCTTAATTAAAAATGCTTAATTCGCTTTACTTTTCATCTGTGCTTACTCTTAGTGCAATTCAACTTTCTTTGTTTAAAAATCTTTATGACAGGGCTTTGGACAGCACCATTCTCCAGTTCTCCTCTTTCTGCATAACCTGATCCTATTCTGTCTGACATACTTACAGTCTCTCCTTCTCTCTCTTAAAGAAACTCATTTCTATAAATTGAAGTGGTGGAAGATTGTTTTACTCTATTTTACACATTCAGATTTTCTTACAATAAATACATGGGCTTCCCTGGTAGCTCAGATGGTAAAGAATCTGCCTACAATGTAGGAGACTGGGTTCGATCCCTAGGTCAAGAAGATTCCCTGGAGAAGGGAATGGCAACCCACTCCAGTATTCTTGCCTGAAGAATTTCATGGATAGAGGAGCCTGGCGGGCTACAGTCCATGGGATTCCAAAAAGTCAGACACCACTGCGTGACTAACACAAACATATACACACACACAATAAATACATGCCATTTTACAAATTAGAAAACATTTTTTCCTTTTAAATTAAAAACAATTTAGGGAAATGCTTTAGAAGAACAAAGAAGATAAAAGGAATTTTGGAAATGTTTGGGATAGATTCAATTTTTAAAGTTAAAAAAAAACAACTATGATAGGCACTCAAATTATGACTTCCTTAATTGACTTACATGTATACACAAAACATTACAAAAAGTACAGGAAAGAAAAATGTTTAAATTATATATTATTATTTTGGAATTATTTTGGAATTTTAGAAATAAAAGAGCATAAAATTAACAGTTCTTATTTTAAAAATGATAGGTGCATTATTTCATTGAGTCAAGGTAACTTCATAACTCCTCCACTGGGAAATAAAAATGAGTCCTTCTGCATTAGGATTGCCTGAGAGTTGGGATACACCAACTTCTAGTATGTCAACCTGCTGTGAACAGCCTGAAAGACTGCATTAAGTGATATCTTGATACACAAAGGGAGGATGAGCTAAGAGAAGCCATGGTCTGCTCTTTTATTTTCCACTGTGAAATATAAAATATCAAGCAAATCACAATTGTGACAACACAGGTTATATAGATTCAGAAAAAGAAGTGAAAGGAAGCTGAAACTAATTATTCTTTCTTTTACAGATTTCTCCTCTTCCCATGTTAAACAAAATCAACTCTAGTTATGTTTATAGCCAAATGGATGACTCTTCCCCTTAGCTACTTGAGCACAGTATAAGAATAACAACCCTTATCAGTAAGTAGTAGTGTTAATCGCTCAGTCGTGTCCAATTGTTTGCAACACCACCGACTGTAGCCCACCAGTCTCCGCTGTCCATGGAATTCTCCAGGCAAGAATACTGGAGTGGGTTGCCATTCCCTTCCTGGGATCTTCCTGACCCAGGGATCCAGCCTGGGTCTCCTGCATGGCAGGCAGATTCTTTACTCTCTGAGCCACCAAGGAAGCCCTTATCAGAATTCTATCCATTTTTTAAAGGTGGAAAACCAGTTTAAAAACAACATAAAAACAATCATTTTGCAATGTAAGTTTATATAAAAACTTATAAAGCAAATTTAGCTTTTCTGAAAAATAATATTTTTATGTTTTATCACACAGCTCAGTTGGAAAAAAATATGCCTGCAATGCAGGAGACCTGGGTTTGATTCCTGGGTTGGAAAGATCCCCTGGCAGGCTACAGTCCATGAGGTCGCAAGAGTTGGACACAACTTAGCAACTAAACCACCACACACTTGAATCTGGGTCTTGCCATGGCAATGTCTTATCACATTTCTTTTTAACTCTGCTAACTCATATTCATTTAAAATATTTTTACCAAATAGTTAACCTGGGCATGTTTCTATATCAGATATATAGAGCTGTGAGAGTAAGGAGGAAGCAGGTTCTGTGTTTATGAAACTTCTAAAAAGGAATACCAATTGAACCAAAGCATACAGAAAAACCTGGTTTGACCATAGTAAAGTAAAGTCGCTTAGTCGTGTCCGACTCTTTGTGACCCCATGGACTGTAGCCTACCAGGCTCCTCTGTCCATGGGATTTTCCAGGCAAGAGTACTGGGCCATTTCCTCCTCAGAGAATACAATTAGTTTAACTCACATTCTTTTTTTATATCTTGAAAGTAGAAACAAAGATAGAGAAATTAGGCATGTATCAGGGGAGAGGGTACCATATGTAAGAGAAAGTAGTGAATTCTCTGATTTAAGAACAAAATTTCAAACATTTCTGACAAATTCCAGAACTCTTTTAGTATCCTCTCCAAATATGCAAAACTAAAACCCTCTTATAACTAGTAGGTATATAGCAATCATTCACGGGAAAGAACATGTTGAAAGCCATGCAATGGCATAATTAGAAATAAGAACATATCTCTACCTGGATTCAGAATTATGGAATTTTATAATTATGGAAAAGAACAAAGTCAGTCTATCTGCTGGCCACAAGCAGCTAATAATATTGCTTTTGAACAAAATTTGAATAGTTAATGACTACATGTTTGCTGGCTTTCCTGGGTTTTAAAGTATTTGACTAAGATTATTTACTTCATTGGACTTCTCAGGGGTGCTGGTGGTAAAGAACCCACCTGCCAATGCAGGAGTTGTAAGAGATGTGGGTTCAGTCCCTGGGTTGGGAATATCCCCTGGAGGAGGGCATGGCAACCCACTCCAGTATTCTTGCCTGGAGAATCCCATGGACAGAGGAGCCTGGTGGGCTACAGTCCAAAGGATTGCAAAGAGTTGGACATGACTGAAGCAACTTAGCATGCGTGCATTCATTTACTCCATTGTTTCTATAAATTCAAACCAGTAAGAAGAAACATTTATTTTGATGGAAACTAAAGCTGAGATGACTTTTTTTTTTTAAGAAAGTAGTGAAAGATAAGAAATATCAAGAAATGTGCACATTCAAAAGCAGGCCAGGGTGACTCATGAGAGAATGAATCATGACTCATCATTTCACTACTAGGTAAGTACTCAAAAGAATTGAAAACATATCTCCATAAAGCTTGTACATGAATGTGCATAGCAGCATTATTCTTAATAGCCAAATAGTGGAAACAATCCAAATGTCTGCCAACTGACAAAATGAAGTGTATCCACATAATGGAATATTGCATGAAAATAAAAATTAGTAAAATATGAACACATGTTACAACACAGATGAACCCTGAAAACCATATGAAGGTAGCCAGATCCAAAAGGCCACAGGCTGGATGGTTCCATCCGTATGAAATGTCCAGAATAGTCACATCCTCAGGGACCAAAAGAACATTACTGTTGCCAGAGGCTAGCGGGAGGGAATAGTGAGAAATGACCATTAATGGTTATGGGGTTAATGGTTAATAGGAATGAAGTTTTTCAGAGAGATAAAAAAAAGTTCTAAAACTAGATAATGCAATGATTGTGCAACTCTGTAACTATGCTACAAATCACTGAATTTACACTTTAAAGGATAATTTTTATGATATGTAAGCTATACCCCCATAAAAGTTTTATAAACAATTTCTAAGAAACCTGAATCATGAAATTCATGAAAACTGTCCTATGTCAAGAAAAGAGGTTTAGAAAATGGAAACAAATGCACATGTTCAACACCAATCTCTGCATAAGTCTCTATGGTCTCAGTATAAACATGGAATTGCTTTTGGTGTAAGATTAGTTTAGGAGAAGCTATGATTTAGTTTTAGCACTTGAAGGCCAAGCCTGGTACAATTTATAAAACTGTGATCACAAATCACTTGATTCCAGAAGTTAATAGTCTTTTGGAAACTGTACTACATCTCTCTGAGAAACAAGGTGGTGAATGCAGTTGCCATTTGGGTTTAGGAGATTCCTCAACACTTCTCGAAATCATAAAGGTAAACAGGGGTTACTTGTCCTGATTGACTTTAAGTGTACACATACTTGATCTCCTGGGAGAAGAGATGGCTGAAGAACTGGTATTTTTGTACATCTTACATTCAAATGGAGATGTCACATCTTTCAAGAATTATTTGACAGAAATTCCAGTAAGTAGATGTCAGGAACTCAGATATCCAATACTCTTCCAATATTGTTATTTTCTTTTTCCCTGTTTTTCTTGTCCTCACTCTCTATTCATGCACATTCTCAGTATACAGTTTACAAATCACTAAAGTATATGCAAACAGTGAGGGTGGTGGGTGATTCAAGTCAGTGGTACCACAATTGGAGATATTTTCCTCAAGCTAAATTGAAGGAAGACGCTAAGCACTTGCTTAACATGAGGGTCTTGAAAAAAGTAAGTTGAAGAGCTTTGGGTCAGATTCCATAATCATCCTCTAGTTTGGTGGGTAGAGGGGAAATCACAGCCTCCTATCTGGATGATGGGAAAATATAATGTGTACAAATTTTTGAGGGTAATTTTGTAATATCTATCAAAAGCCTTAAATATGTTGATTCATTTTTATTGCCAAATAACTTTCCTTCTAGGAATGTAACCAAAAGCAATAATCTCAGATGTCTTTAAACATTTATGAAGATATTTACTGCAATGTTTTTATAATATTGAAAAAGTGTAACCTATCCAAAAGTCTGTCAGGGTTTCATTAAATGAAAAAATGAACATATAATAGGAAACTGAGTGGCATCTAAAGAGTGCTTTTAAAGACTATTTAATAAATTTTACAAATCTTATAAAAATAACAGAATATAGGGTACACAAACAAAAACATGTACTTATTTTTGACTTACTTTTTTAAAATGTATTCAAAGTATGAAATTAAATGTACTGTATATTTAATGAATGCTATTCCTAGCTGAAGGATTAGGAGTTATTTACTAATTTATTTGTAATTTTTCAAATTTTAACAATAAAAATATACTGTTTTATCAAAAGTGAAGTGAAGTGAAAGTCACTCAGTTGTGTCCAACTGTTTGCGATTCCATAGACTATACAGCCCATGGAATTCTCCAGGCCAGAATACTGCAGTGGGTAGCCGTTCCCTTCTCCAGGGGATCTTCCCAATCCAGGTTCAAACCCAGGTCTCCCACGTTGCAGGCAGATTCTTTACCAGCTGAGCCACGAGGGAAGCCCAAGAGTTGCCAAATGAACCAGTAATTCTACTCCTACATACAAGTAACCCCAGAATAGCACAAGAGGTTAGAGGCACTAACAGTACAGTAAAAAATCTGCACATAACTATGCAGCTGGCCCTCTATAGCTGCAGTTCCACATCCACAGATTCAACCAAAAACATGTACTTAAAAAAGAAGCACTGAAATTTATTTGACCTCTGGTGGCTCAGCGGTATAGATTCCACCGGCCAATGCAAGAGACATGGGTTCAGTCCTTGGGTCAGGAAGATCCTCTGGAGAAGGAAATGGCAACCCAAGTCTAGTACTCTTGCCTGGGAAATCCCAAGAACAGAGGGGTCTGGCAGGCTACAGTCCACTGGGTCTCAAAAGAGTCAAACATGACTTAGTGACTAACCAGCAACAAGACAGTTAATAAAATTAGCCAATATTTATACTTTCTTTTTAAGTTTATAATTTGAAAATACCATATTTCCATGTATTAATATCGATGAAAGTATTTTCTGAACTCTCTTATTTTCTAGCTATTACCTATGTATGTATGCATCTACAATCTGCCTATTTTTATCTTCTGCATCTTTCCAGTCAAAGCAATGTCCGATTCCAGTTCACGACAATGGTCTTATTCCATGTGTTTATCACTCTTTGGCTTCTAAATCCCCACTGCATTGAAAACAAAGATGCACAGTAGGGAACCAACGATTTTATGACATCACTGAAAACCAAAAAAAGACACTAAAGAGTTTTCACAAAACTAAAGAGATAGAGATAGATAGTGATAGAGATATAGACAGACTTCCCCGGTGGTTCAGACGGTAAAGCATCTGCCTACAATGAGGGAGAACCAGGTTCAATCCCTGGGTCAGGAAGATCTCCTAGAGAAGGAAATGGCAACCCACTCCAATATCCTTGCCTAGAAAATCCCATGGACAGAGGAGCCTGGCTGGCTACAGTCCCTGGGGTCGCAAAGAGTCAGACACAGAGGGACTTCACTTTCAGAGAGATAGCAGATGGGATTACCCTAGAGAGGAGATAAGAGGAGAAGGCAAGGCCTAAAACACTCATCTGAGAATGCTCAAGAAAGAAATACTTTCTAGCACAGAAGTCATAGAGTTGGTACACAAGCAAGTATGTCAGAAACCAAGTTTTGGTTAGTCAAACCCTTGACTAACCAAGGATTATCAATTTAACAACTTGCAGTTTGCTATCCCATAATTCCTTCTATACTCCTGTATAAGGCAGCAGAATTCATCCTGAGGCTAAAACCAAAACGTTAATCTCTGAATTAACTGAGATAAGACCTCTAGGATGTCCATATTCATTTTAGGTGAAAGCGGAGTGGAGTCTGGGGAAAGATGGATTCTTCTTCTTGCCCATGTATCCTAAAATGAAGCCAGTCTATCAACTCATCAGATACATACAGATAGCTTGCACTCATCCTGCCTTTTCAAGGGAGTACTTATTTGGAAAACAGGCCTACATAAAGGCAGAAGAAACCCTGACCAACATCACAACCTTTTATTTATAACTACTAATAGATAACTAAGGGCAAACTGGTAATCAAAACTACCAAACATGAAATTAAAGGACTAAGATGTACAGATCAAACTCTTAACTCCAGAAGAAAGGGAAAAGCAAACATAGGGGAATATTAAGGGTTTAAAATTAGCATTCCCAGAGAAATTTGAGAGGATAGAGAACAATATCAAGAATCCATAATATGAAATTAATGAGTCTTATTTCCTATCATTTTCTTAAATACCACTATGTCAAAATAGTAAGTACTTTCCCTATAGCTACCAGAAAATATTTATGTCAGAATGAAGGTATACTCCATTCTCAACGTAGGTATATAAAAGAATCTTGTGTATAACTTAAAAAAATACAGCTGTCAGGGTTTATCCAAGTAATGCTGAGATAAAAATTTTCAGGGAGGGTTTAAGCTTATCGACTTTATAAAAATCATAAAATATTGACATGACTTCTTTTAAGAACCATTTTTTTAAAGCAACAAATGCACTAAATCAAAACATCAGACTGGGGCTTCCCTGGTGGCTCAGTGGTAAAGAATCCACCTGCCAACACAGGAAACACTGGTTCAATCCCTGGTCCAGGAAGATCCCACATGTTGCAGAGCAACTAAGCCTATGCGCTGCAACTACTGAGCCTGTGCTCCAGCGCCCAGGAGCCACAAGTCCTGGGCCCACCTGCTGCAACTAGGGAAGCCTGTGCACCCTAGAGCCTCTGCTCTGCAACAAGAAGCCACCACAATGAGAAGCCTGCCCACCGCAGGTGGAGAGCAGCCCCGGCTCATCACAGCTAGAGGAAACCCACACAGCCACAAACTGCATGAATTTTTATAAAAAATCAGACAAACACTGTAAATTAATGACCAGGTTTCATTATTTAATAGAGAAAACAAATGCAATTGAAACCACACAAAATTTTTTGGGTTCTGCTTTATTTGAAAAGTAGGGAGTGGGAAGTAAAATATGAAAATTTAAAGTCTCCATGTTAAAACTGAAAGGATAAACATATTTTCCATCGATAAAAACAACACGTTTTTGAACTCTGAATCTATATCATGCTCATTAAAGAAAGAAGTTTTTGGAATGAGGTGGGGAAAGGAGAAAATGAAAGAGGTTGAGCAAGAGAAGGAAGATAATAGACAAACTAAACAGGAAAGGAGAGTGTAATTGGGGAAAAAGGAGAAAGACTAACAAAAATATCCTAAATCCCTCAGCTCCCTTCTAGCTACAAAGTCCAAGATAATAAAAAAGCAAAGCAAGTTCTTTGCCATATTAATTTTTATTTTTAATTCTCAACATTTTAAGCATCACTCATGCTGCATTCCCTGTAGCTCAGCTGGTAAAGAATCCACCAGCAATACAGGAGACATGGGTTCAATCCCTGGGTCAGGAAGAGCCCCTGGAGAAGGAAATGGCAATGGCAACCCACTCTAGTATTCTTGCCTGGGAAATCCCATGGCCAGAGCAGCCTGGCAGGTTGCAGCCCAAGGGATCACAAAGAGTCGGACATGACTTGGCAATTAAACCACACATGGTATTACTCATATCGCTTCATCACTATTAAGCTGGCAAATTTCAGTTTTGTATCCTTTATTCTCTCCATTTTCACTTGAGCTAAGCAATGCTCCTCCTGGGAGTGTCCCCCACACTCACTCATCCTTCAAATCCATGGGCTCTCACATGAGCTCAGATAATGTTTGCTAAGCAATAGGCATGGAGAGGAATAGCTATTACTGCTAAAAAAAAAATAATACCAAGAGTTACCTTTAGCCTTTCCAAGTATGTCTTTTAAAAAGCTGTTCTTCCATGGTGACTATAGTTAATAATACTGTATTACAGGTTTGAAAGTTGCTGAGAAAATAAACTTTAAGAGTGTTCATCACAAGAAAAAAAAATTTAACTATGCATGACAGATAGTATCTAGACTTACTGTGGCGATCATTTCACAATGTATACAAATATCAAATTATTATGCTGTATATCTGAAATTAGTTACAATGTTATATGCCAATTATTCTTCAGTTAAAAAAAAGCTGATCTTCACCTTTCAGGAATAAATGACAACACTGCAAAAAAAAAAAAAAAAAGAAGAAGATATTAAAAGAAGCATGTTTATCAGCTTAAGAACTAAAGTACTAGTTGTTCAGTCATGTCCGATTCTTTGTGACTCCATGGAACTGTAGTCTGCCAGGCTCCTCTGTCCATGGAATTCTCCAGGCAAGAATACTGGAGTGGGTAGTCACTCCCTTTTCCAGGGGATTTTCCCAACCCAGGGATCAAACCCAGGTCTCCTGCACTGCAGGCAGATTCTCTACCATCTGAGCCACCAGGGAAGCCCTTAAAACTCAAGGTACGTGATAATTTATGAATGCTATTTATGAATGTGAACACTTTTAAAAAAATAATTTTTCACTTTATATAAGTTTCTCCAGTTTCCTTTCAAATTTGAGTTTCTGTAAGACATTGAAAGTATGGCTCAATTTCCAAAATGTAAAATATAAAATGGGCAAAAGTTTTCATGAGGTGTACGTGCACTCAATACAGGAAAATCTGAACTGGTTTCAGTAGCTCACAGATCATTTTATCTTGACCTTTCCTATCACAATCCACATTCTATGTTTTACAGCTACTGACTCCGTACATATGACTTAACTTCTCTGAGCCTCAGGTTCCTAGTTTGAAAATGGGGTTAATAATTACTGCCTAAAAGGGTGGTTAGGATGGGGATGGTTAAGTGTATATAAAGAGCATAGGAGAGAGTTTTTCATATAGTAACCATAAATGGTGCCATTAATATTATTAACTTGTCTCATTCTTTCATTTAAATTTCTTGCTGGGGTCAATTTCATCATACATATGTAACTAAGATCTGTTAATTATGATCAACTTGAGGATATTTCAGTTTATAGAAATATATTAGCCCGTAATACTTTGGCCACCTGATGCGAAGAACTGACTCATTGGAAAAGACCCTGATGCTGGGAAAGATTGAAGGTGGGAGGAGAAGGGGACGACAGAGGATGAGATGGTTGGATGGCATCACCGACTCGATGGACTTGAGTTTGAGTAAGCTCCAGGAGTTGGTGATGGACAGGGAAGCCTGTTGTGCTGCCGTCTATGGGGCTGCAAAGAGTCAGACATGACTGAACTGAAATGATTAGCCTTTTAAGCATGAAACATAGCTCATATATGTGTATAACCTAAGCAGAGATTTGATTTAGAGAAGTGATTCAAGTGCAAGTTCAGGAGCTAAAAGTCTTAAAGTTTGAATCCTAGGTTTTCCAGTAACTAGGTATGTGATCTTGTATATTAAAGTTATGCAACCTCTCTGAGCCCAAAGATGGCAAAGCATTTATAAAAAAAACGGTTACTTCATAAAACATAATGTTAAAAAGTAAGGCATTTTGATTACTCAGAGATTTAGATTACTACTGAGTTTCATTTAAGTAAATCCCCATTATTTTGCCCTGAACTTTATATGAAGATTTGCAGGATATTTTTTATTTATACAAAGTTAGGTGGTTCAAGAACTATCATTAAGATTTTTTCTTTTTTTTTTTAAACTTAAATTTGTATTTGTGAACAGACTCGAAAGGAAATGAATTCTACCACTTGGTTCACTGTCTAAGAAGCATTTAAGTATCATTAATAGAGTCTCTGAACAGAGAATGATCCCTTCCTTCAGGCAAAGAAATATGACAGTCTCTAGACAGTTTTAGAGACTTTAGGTACTTTCTATGGCTCTGAACATACTGTTTCAAAAACTGGATTTTTATCATCCTATATTAGCCTCAGCCATCAGGAAGCTGTTTGGGGGGATTCCTTTAATCTTCAGAGTCCTGTGAAGCCCTTGCCATAGAAATAACCTCTGACAGTGAGAAGGGAATGGGGTCCTATAGATACTTATAAGCCAAATTGGGACTCTCACAGAAATCACTGAAGTAAACCCCCAAACCAGTTCTTACTTAAATGCCTGCAAGGGGAAAACGTCTGTGCCCATTATCTTATGCTGACAAAGGTCTCAGCGGCCTGTTTCCTTAGCGTCATGGCAGGTGCCTAATACTGAGACTATAAACTGCAGTTCCCAATTGGTTTATTAATGACAGTTTCTAGTCTATTGTGGTTCAGGTAGCATATGTATCTATTTTGTCCATATAATTTTCTAATGAGAGTCAGGCTTTTGTAATATCAGCATATTTTGTCTTACACATGTAATATACATTTAAAAATAGAATTATTCTCTTAAAATATTTCCTATGGAAATCCTTTAGCAGTTGGTTTCATTTGACAGCTTTCAATATTTCTTGTAGAAAGAAAGCACCATTTGAACTTCCTGTTTCTTTCATTGTGATTAGACAATTCAAGATATACTTACTCATTTCAAGGAGCAGGAGAATAATTATATGCTCAAAATTCTTTCATAATCTCAGATTCTGCTTTATATTTCCTTACTGAGTTCTTACCTATAGCTAACTTAAATTTATATAAAAGTAAAATAGGTTCAATAAACCATTTTGAAGATCTGTCAAAATCTTAATCAACTTCAGTCAAATCTAAACTATTTAAAACAGTGGACAAATGTAAAAGTAAGTAAAATAGAATTTTGTATTGATGCTTCCGGTTGTCAAGTGAAAAATGATGCTTCCTGTTGTCAAGTGAAAAACTGCTTTGAAACTGTCACTTGTCCGGAAACAAGTAGTGATATTTTCCCACAGGTAAGATTTTAGCCGGAGTACCAATTATTTTTAAAGCGTTCTGAAGGCACCATGGAATTTGTGCATGGCACATGGAATTGTGCATGGCACAAGCACTTTAAAGAGCAAGTTAAGACAAATCATTCCTCACATCAACAGTGATAGCATGTTGATAATATGCTCACTTGATATATTATGATATTGGTACTTTACTTGTATAGTCTTCCTCCCCAAAACTTTGATCCAAATCATGAGAAAAACATCAGAAACGCTCAAGTCAGGGACATTTTACAAAATGCCTGACCAGTACTCCTTCAAATCATCAAAGTCATCAAAAACAAAGAAAATCTGAAGAACTGCCACGCCTTGCAGCTGCCTAAGGAGACATGATGGTTAAATGTAATACTGATAATGTCGGCAGGATCTTGGATGAGAAAAAAGACAGTGGGGAAAACCTAGGGAAATCTAAGTACAGTAAAGGCATTCTTTAATAATAATAATGTATCATTATGGTTTCATTAATTGCAACAAATATACCATAACAATGTAAATTATTTATTAATATAGTAAACTGAGTATGGTTTACATGGGAACTCTGTACTACCTGTAAAAATTTTCTGTAAATCTAAAGCAATTACAAGGTCAGTAGTTCATTTAAAACAAGAAGAAATCACAGTTGTAAAATTATACTAATATTATGTGACATTAACAATGTCTCAGTAATTTGACTTTATCAAGTAAATACACTGCTATTATTTAGAATGTACCTGTGATAATAGATCTACAAAACTGAACTACTTTAAATAAAATGGGCTATAACTAATACATAAAAATAATGTTTTACACAGTAAAGATAGCATAGATTTGATAAATATAAGATCCATTAGAAATGCTGATCAATTTTTAAGTTATTATGCTTGGGAGGTAATTGTTATAAATGTGCTCTCTTGGGTAAGGAATAAGCTTACAATTTATAAAAATTTATAAAACATAAATAAGCTTACAATTTATATATAAAATTTATAAATTTATAAACAATTTATAAAAGAACTGGACTGGAGTCACAATGTCTGAGCCCTAATTATACTCGAGATCATTATGACTAAGTAGGCTAAAAAATTCATCTATAAGGGACTCATGTATATTTTCTTTTAGAATAAGGTCTGGTTCAGGAAGATCCACTGGAGAAGGAAACGGCAAACCCACTACTGTATTTTTGCTTGGAAAGTCCCATGAAGAGAGGAGTCTGGCAGGCTATAGTCCATAGGGTAGCAAAAAGTCAGACACAACTTTGCACAACACTGCAAGGGCAATTTCACTCACTTGGTAGTGTTAAGCATGCCAAATATCTTTTAAGTTGTTAAATTAAGGCTTTATTATATATCTGCCTGACGATACAGTTAACTTACAAAAGGCTGTTTCGATTTCTGTATTACTTTAGGAACTGTAGGATAACACTGTGATGAAAGAAATCTGACTCCAAAATTCTCATTTTACTGACATCTAAACACCCAATAGCTTCCCAGGTATCTCAGTGGTAAAGAACCTGCATGCCAAGGCAGGAGATGTGGGTTTGATTCCTGGGTCAGGAAGACCCCCTAGAGAAGGAAATGGCAACCCACTCCAGTATTCTTTCTGGAAAATCCCATGGACGGAAGAGGCTGGTGGCCTAGAGTCCATGGGGTCTCAAAAGAGTGAGACACAACTTAGCAACTAAATAATAATGACAAACACCTGATAACAACAAACAAGGCAACAGACAACTCTGGCTATCAAGGATATACTTGATTAACCATTTCTTACAACCAAAGTGCTCTTCTGCCACCACAGCATTAAATAAAAAAATCATTTGGCTGACTTGCATCTCAGTTGTGGCAAGTGGGATCTCTGCTGCATCATGCAGTATCTTTCATTGCAGTGCAGATGCTGTAGTTATGGCAGGTGGGCTCACCTGCTCTGCAGTACGTGGGATCTCAGTTCTCCAACCAGGAACTGAACCAGCATCCCCGGCACTGCAAGGCAGATCCTTAACCACTGGACCACCTGGGAAGTCCCACCACCAAAGCATTTTAAAATCCTCACTTATAATCAGTGACATTCCCTTTACAAATTTTCTATTCATAAAATCCAAAGTCCCATGATAAAAGAGGAAGTCGTCATCAGGGGAGACGAGAGAGAAGCTTCTAGTGTGACTGTTGTGATACAAGGCCTCTTTCATGAAAAGTGAAAAAACTCAGATGAGTTTGGAAGTTCTGCTCTACCTCTTGGCTCCAAAGGAAACATATGGATCCTTCCTACACCCAGCTTCAGCACATGAGAAGAATACCTAGATCATACAGATCCTAACTGTCAACAACAAGGAAGATGAAGGTGAAACAATTAAAGATAAGACGAAGTGCACATTTGTCAACCAGTAGCTCTACTATTTAGATAAGAAAGGGAAAGCTGCTGGAGGATGAAATCTGGAGAATACAGAGGAAAAACAGTAACTAAACCAGGTGTGGGGCAAGTGTTGGCTGCTTTCTGAATCACAATTAGAAGGTCTCTCAATAGTTCTTCATTTTACTCATACATGAATACCTGATAGGGACTTCCTAGGTGGCGCTAGTGGTAAAGAATCTGCCAGATAGCATCACTGGAGGAAGGCAACAGACAGATATGCCCCGGCTATACAAATCTGGTTCCATCCACGGCAGGATAACCGTGGCATTTACACAGCAAAGCAAATTTTTTTGTCAAGATTAAATGCTGTATCACATCAGACACCAAGACATAAATCGTAAAGGACATATATGCTTATCTTCCTCTTGAGACATCATAGAAGTTACCAAGAAGAACCTGAGAGCCTTATAAGGCACTCACTTGTAATAAAAATTTCCTCTTTCAGGAAGCATTGTCTTGATCACTGTCAAGGAATGCAATCTCGGTATTGTGTGCTTTGCTCAAAGACAGATGTGATAGCTGCATAGCTGTACTAAAATAAACATAAGCAGAACTTAAAACTTAAATTCTTAAGGTTTAATCATTTTAACGGCTTCTTTTTACCATAATCTACTTTTACTGCGTTATCTTTCATACTTGTGTTATCTCTTCATATTATACTATTTCATAGTTCACTTATCAAATTAGACAGTAGGCATAGTTGGGTTCTAAATCACTTAGGAATTCTCTGAACAACAGTATTACAACTACACAGATAGAAAAGCACCACAAATTATCTATTACTTTGGGGTGGTGGTGGTTTAGTAATTAAGTCATGTCCAACTCTTGCAACCCCATGGACGGTAGCCAGCCAGGCTCCTTTGTCCATGGGATTCTTCAGGCAAGAACACTGGAGTGGGTTGCCATTTCCTTCTCCAAGGGATCTTCCTGACCCAGGGATCAAACCTGAATCTCTTGCATTTCAGGCAGATTCTTTACTGACTGAGTTACAAGGGAACCCCTACTTTGGAGAGAAGTGAAGTGAAGTGAAGTCACTCAGTCATGTCCGACTCTTTGTGACCCCATGGACTGTAGCCTACCAGTATCCTCAGTCCATGGGATTCTCCAGGCAAGAATACTGGAGTGGGTTGCCATTTCCTTCTCCAGGGGATCTTCCTGACCCAGAGATCAAACCCAGATCTCCGGGTCTCCTTTGGAGAGAAGGGGTTACCAATTGCTACCAGATGACTTAAATTTAAATGTAAAATGATACTTTATTGAAAAGTCATACTACTTGAGGTAAAATGCCTTCCTTTGCTTCAAGCAAAGGAAGGTAGATAAGGTATATCTATTCCAACTGACTGCACATACAGATCAGTCTTACATAGTCAGGTATTAATTTGCTTCATTTTTTAACCTCAAAGGAAATTACAGATGTGTCTATGCAGAGAAGTGTGTGTATATGTGCATATGTATATACATTTATACCCAACAACCAATCTTCCATCTTAACTGGGGTAAACAGGGATGTCCCCTTGAGAGTAGAGGTGATGGAACTTGAGCCTTTACCTCTTATTATAAAAATCTAAGGTGAATTATCCTTCCTTTCTACTCTTGTTAGAATAGTGAGGCCGCATCTCCTAAGTTTATCCAAATGGACTAACTTTCCCTTTACTTTTACCCTGGATTGAGCGAAGCCAAGATGGAGGAAGGTCAAGTTGGGATTCCTAGGTGCTTGAGTCTTTGTGCAACTACAGTAAACTTCAATTGTGGCAGAACTCTCCAGCAGTCCTGTCCTGGCCAGATGAGTCTGCAAATAGCTTCTGGCCCTCCTGTTGGTCTGTTCACTTCCCCATCCAGCTTGTCCAGATTCCCAAAGCTGTCCAGTGACCGTGTGAGAACCCAGAATCTTCCAATAAATCCCCTTTGGGTGTGAGACAGCCAATGTTTATTTCTCTTGCTTTCAACTAATATTCTTGCTTAATAAGGGAAAATTACTTCTGACTCACTGTGTGGAAACTAGGTTATGAAAAGAACAGGCTAATTTTAGACAGGGCAGTTTTGCTAAGTGATTAAAATACTTCAAAATTAAATTTTCCTTTAAGGTTACATTTTTAGTAGAGTATTTGTAGTTCCCATCCTCAGGAAAGTCTGGGACAAACAGGAATATTGTGATTATGAGAAATATAAAGATCAATAATAAAGTATTTTAAATAATCATAAGAATGCTATATTATTTGTTCTTGGCCTAAACTAGTGGTTCTCTCAACAGGGGAATACTCCCCTACTCACTACTCAGGTAGAGTTGCCAGAGTTAGCAAATAAAAAAATCACAACATTCAGTTAAATTTCAATCATTTCTAATTTTTTATGCAATTATGGAAAAGGTCAGTATTCATTCCAATCCCAAAGAAGGGCAATGACAAAGAATGTTCAAACTACCGCACAATTGCACTTATCTCACATGCTAGCAAAAATATGCTCAAAATTCTCCAAGCCAGGCTTCAACAGTACATGTACCATGAACTTTGGGACGTTCAAGGTGGATTTAGAAAAGGCAGAGGAACCAGAGATCAAATTGCCAACATTCCTTTGGATCATAGGAAAAGCAAGAGAGTTCCAGAAAAACACCTTCTGCTTTATTGATTACGCCAAAGCCTTTGACTATGTAGATCACAACAAACTGTGGAAAATTATTCAGAGATGGGAATACCAGACCACCTTACCTGCCTCCTGAGAAATCTGTATGTGAGTCAAGAAGCAACAGTTAGCACAAGACATGGAACAACAGACTGGTTCCAAATCAGGAAAGGAGTACATCAAGACTGTATTCTGTCACCTTGCTTATTTAACTTATATGCAGAGTACATCATGGGAAATGTTGGGCTGGATGAAGCACAAGATGGAATCAAGATTGCCAGGAGAAACATCAATAATCTCACATATGCAGATGACACCACCCTTATGGCACAAAGTGAAGAACAACAAAAGAGTCTCTTGATGAAAGTGAAAGAGGACAGTGAAAACTCTGGATTAAAACTCAACATTCAAAAGCCAAAGTCAAGGCATCTGGTCCCATCACTTCATGGCACATAGAAGTGGAAACAATGGACACAGTGAGAGACTTTATTTTGGGGGGCTCCAAAATCACTGCAGATGGTGCCTGCAGCCATGAAATTAAAAGAGGCTTGGTTCTTGGAAGAAAAGCTATGACCAAACTAGACAGCATATTAAAAAGCAGACACATTACTTTGCCAACCAAGGTCCATCTGTGTGGATGTGAGAGTTGGACTAAAAAGAAAGCTGAGTGCTGAAGAATTGATGCTTTTGAACTGTGGTGTTGGAGAAGACTTGAGAGTCCCTTGGACTGCAAGGAGATCCAACCAGTCAACCCTAAAGGAAATTAGTCCTGAATATTCACTGGAAGGACTGAAGCTGAAGCTGAAACTCCAATAGCCACCTGATGTAAAGAACTGACTCATTGGAAAAGACCCTGATGCTGGAAAAGATTGAAGGAGGGAGGAGAAGGGGATGATGGAGGATAAGATGGTTGGATGGCATCACTGACTCGATGGACCTTAGTTTGAGCAAGCTCTGGGAGTTGGTGATGGACAAGGAAGCCTGGTGGGCTGCAGTCCATGGGGTCATAAAGAGTCGGACATGACTGAGTGACTGAACTGAACTGAATTGCTTATGCCCATTTTGAGATAAATAAAACATACACATAGAGCATACTTACTTTAAAATTTCATTCATTGTGTATCTAATATTATCAGTATCTAAATTATCTATATCTTTATTAAATCTCCTTGGTGATTTGGCATTCATTAACAGCTCCCTGTTTTGCAGAATTTTCTTATATAAAATTTCTCGCAATTAGAGTCTATGTTCCATTTACATTGTAACATATCTGGTACAGTGTTCATATCCACTTATTTCATCCTTTTGTCCACTGAACATTCATTAATGAGAAAACATGGTCAACATCAGCCTCTCAAGCTGAAATACTGAGCACATATGTACATAAGGCCAATGACTCTGAAGTCATATGACTGATTTCTTTGAAGTGTATAATACTACCTTTCATGACATAACTTGCTTTTGTATTTTTTAGGACTAAGTCATCTCTCTTGATCTATGACTTTTTAAAATGTTGTCTACTGACAAACACACACTGTCTTGAATTTTTAACCTCTTTTTCTTTGACTACAGATGGTTCCAGTCACCCCATTCTGGAAGAGTGTTTAGCAACATTCATAAGCAAGAATCAAATTCTTCAAGAGATAAGAGCCATTTCAAAATACAGTCATCACACCTGCCATAATAATCATTCATTAGAAGATGGATTTCCCCCTACTTGTTCTTAAGTAAAGTTTTCCCTTTTAAAAACAGCCTTGGTATTTAAGGAATAACATTTTCCTTGATTTTTTTCATTCAACAAGTTCTTTTAAGCAGTGGAGTATTTCAATAATACTTTCTTCTCTGCTTTCAAACAGCATAATTGTACTGTAAAGAGATACTGAAAACTATAAACAGGAAATAAGTAGGCATCACTCAGTGAATTATTTAAAAAATCAACAAGAATTTGTGGGAGCTTTTCAGAATGAATGTATGATTTCAGTGCTTCAAATAGTGGGACTATCTCCACTGTATTTGTTAGAGAGCCACTAGCTTTTAGAATGCAAGAGAACTGAAAAGTAATGAATGCAAACAAAACTACAAAAATCCTCCAATCATTCTGTTTGAGCAAAATCTTAAAATAAGAAAATAATTTTATGACGATTACATTACTGTCAATATGGTGTTTAGTCGCTAAGTCATGTCTGATTCTTGCGACCCTGTGGACTATAGTCCACCAGGTTCCTCTGTCCACGTGGTTTTCCAGGCAAGAATACTGGAGTGGGTTGCCATTTCCTTCTCCAGGGGATCTTCCTGACCCAGGAAATGAACCTGGGTCTCCTACACTGCAGGCAGATTCCTTACCGACTGAGCTACCAGGGAAGCCCTTACTGTCAATATAAACCAGATGTTGCTCATTATGTAAAATATGGCAGGACCATCAACACTCAGAGACTCATTTATACTTTGCTTCAACTTTGAATAAACAACACACCTTTAGGTAAACATCCACCAAAATATGAGTGTCCCAGAATCTGCCTGCTAATGACACAAGAGACATGGGTTCAATCCCTGGGTTGGGAAGATCTCCTGGAGTAGGAAATGGCAACCCATTCCAATATTCTTGCCTGGAAAATTCCATGGACAAAGGAGCTTGGCAGGCTACAGTCCATGGAGTCACAAAGGGTCAGATACAACTGAGTAACTGAGCATACACACATCACCAAATTATACTTATATTAATATTATCTCCACCAAAAAAGTACAATTCTTATCATTAACGCATAACTCAGTAAGAGGAGGAGTGCTTGTCATGAACATCTAGCGGGAAGAGTCTAGGGAGCTTGCTAACCATCCTACAGGAACACCTCCAACAGCAAAGAATTACATGGCCCAAAATGTCAATCTTGCTGAGTTGAGAAACCTATGGTTAGACCACAGTTTCATCCATGGGCCCCTCTGATTTAGCACTGGCCAAGGTTCTTAGGAACTTACTTGCTAATTTGACTCTAAATGATTTTTACATTGTCTGCTTGTTGTTTACACTGTAAACACCTGAGCAAATGGCTCAGTTTTTAGTTCTCCTTCTCCTCATGGGCATTGTAGACTGTCAATAAATCCACAATGGCTCCACTCTTCTCAGTTATAATCACTACATTGTCATTAGCTTTGGCCCAACCTTTGGTACTCCTATTATAGTACTCACTATAAAGAATATCTGTGCAGAGCTACAGACCTAGATATTAACACCATTTCACTTGGGAAATATTCACTCTTCCCACTCCTTTTAAAGGAACTATGTCCTTGAAAAAATAATGATGAGAAAGGAGGGTTGGAGAATAGGAGAGATGCAGTGACTGTGAGTTAATTTAAGCAGGAAAATGATCAAATCTGTATTTAGTAAAGCTCCTGTCTTCCACAGTGCAAAGGGTGAATTTACAGTATAGAGATCAGCTAGCAAATGAGTACAAAAATGTAGCACATCAAGGTGCAGAAGCATGATCATATTTGAGAGCAAATGAAAAGTTAAAACTGACACTTAAATGTAGTACCCTGGGAATGAGATAAGAATCAAAAATTGCTCTCAGGTATCCAACTTGGACAACCAAGTAAATGCTCCCATAATTTCCGATGGTAAGAAAATTAGGAGGATGAGACTTAAAGAAGAGAGGAAAATGATGGGTCCAGTTTTGCACATAATGTGTTTGAGATGTCTGGAGACACAAAGTATACAGGTGAATAAGTAGTGAGCCATGTTATTTTGGAACTCAGTATATGAGTGGGGATGAAAATAGTAACTCTGGAGTCATCAACATAAAGAACCATTTGACACAGACCAGAAAAAATTCTATTTTTAAAGGGTAATAGTCTTTAAGAAAGACTTATGTACAAATTACCATAATACAAGGGAGGATATAATTACTTGAATGAAAAAAGTACTTTAGAAACACAAGGATGTGGATGAGCTAGGGTAGGAAAGATAAGCCAGAATTCTGTAGAAGTTCATGGTTGAATAGATATTTCTAATTACCCTGACTGTAAAATCCAGGCAGGATAACTTCTTTTTAATCCTGACTTCAAGACTTAGAAGCTATGTTACCTAGTCAAATAACTTAATTGGGCATTTCAATTTACTCACATGTAAGATGAGTATGAAAAGGATGATGGAGAATTAAATGAATCAACAAATATAAATTCCTCAGAACTGCATCTAAAACAGTAAGACTTTAATAAATGCCTATGATGATTGCTATTATTATCATTATTGATCCGGCAGAGGGAACAAAATGAACCAAGGCACTGATGCATCAAAACACACAGGGCAAACTAAAGAAACGATGAGAGGTCTATGGAGTACTTGGTAGCATTAAACCCAGGAACAGATGATTATGAACCAGAACTTCCTAGGAGAGTAGTGGTTTCATAGGCATTCCTCTTCTGGTGGCTCAGACGGTAAAGAACTGACTTTAGCGTGAGAGAGGGTTCAATCCCTGGGTTGGGAAGATTCCCTGGAGAAGGGAATGGCTACCCACTCCAGCAGTCCTGTCTGGGGAATTCATGGACAGAGGAGCTTAGCAGGCTACAGTCCAAGGGGTGGCGAAGAGTCGGAGACGCCTGAGCGACTAACCACTTCTATAGGAATCTGTGCAGTAATTTTTATGCCATTATGTTGCAGGAAGAGTATTAGTAGGAACCTTAGGAAACCATTATTTATGTTCTGGCTCTTATTCTTGTCACCCATGAGACCCGGAGCACGGTTTACACAGCTTAACCTAGTGTCAGTTACTCCACTGGGAAAATGAAAAATTTAGATGATGATCTTAAAGTTCTTTTTCAGTCGAAAGAGTTCATAATTTTCCTGAACTTGTAATTTGTTCTGAATAAAAAGTTTTTGTAAACTTGTAACTATTTCTGAATAAAAAGCACACTATAACTTCATTATTACTTGATAATGAGACTGCTTCTTGAAAAAATTTAAAAAACCCAAAATGGTCCCATCATTTGGAACAAAAGAGGAAATGTATGTGTTCTAATATTTCATTCTCACTCTCTTTCTTTACACAAGAATCCTGGGTTATTGGCCCTACTCAATAACTACATTACTCGGTTTTCCTCACAGGTAGGGGTGTGACTAGTTCTGACTAAATAAATGTAAGAAGTGTTGATGGAACATCCTTGTAGATGCCTGAAAAAGGAGAAGCTGAGTCCTCCCTTCTTTCTGTTGACTTGAACTTGTATATTAGCACTCCAACAACCATCTTCTACTATAATGGAACTTCTGGCTGGAAGTCAGAAGTAACAGAAGAAGAAGGACCGTGTAGGTACCTACTGATTTTTTGCAGGCACTAGACCAGTCCTAGATGTCTATCTTGGCCTTCCATTCAGCTCAGTTCAGTCACTCAGTCATGTCCGACTCTTTGCGACCCCATGAACCACAGCACGCCAGGCCTCCCTGTCCATCACCAAATCCCGGAGTTTACCCAAAATCATGTCCATCGAGTCTGTGATGCCATCCAACCATCTCATCCTCTGTCGTCCCCTTCTCCTCCTGCCCTCAATCTTTCCTAACATCAGGGTCTTTTCCAATGAGTCAGCTCTTCGCATGAGGTGGCCAAAGTATTGGAGTTTCAGCTTCAGCATCAGTCCTTCCAATGAACACTCAGGACTGATTTCCTTTAGGATGGACTAGTTGGATCTCCTTGCAGTCCAAGGGACTCTTTTCAAAAGTCTTCTTCAACACCACAGTTCAAAAGCATCAATTCTTCGGCGCTCAGCTTTCTTTATAGTCCAACTCTCACATCCATACATAACTACTGGAAAAACCAGTCTAGCTTTGACTAGATGGACCTTTGTTGGCAAAGTAATGTCTCTGCTTTTTAATATGCTATCTAGGTTGGTCATAACTTTCCTTCCAAGGAGTAAGCGTCTTTTAATTTCACGGCTGCCGTCACCATCTGCAGTGACTATGGAGCCCCAAAATAAAGTCAGCCACCCTTTCCACTGTTTCCCCATCTATTTGCCATGAAGTGATGGGACTAGATGCCATGATTTTAGTTTTCTGAATGTTGAGCTTTAAGCCAACTTTTTCACTCTCCTCTTTCACTTTCATCAAGAGGCTCTTTAGTTCTTCTTCACTTTCTGCCATAAGAGTGGTGTCATCTGCATATCTGAGGTTATTGATATTTCTCCTGCCAATTTTGATTCCAGCTTGTGCTTCATCCAGCCCAGCGTTTCTCATGATGTTCTCTGCATATGGGAGTTTAAGCTACTGTGTTCAGGTCACTATTGTTAGCACTGGAATGTAATTCCATATAATGCTGAAGCAATATTGAATAACTATCAAATTAAGTGATATTAATTTGATTCATATTAAATTAAACCAATTAGCTGAATTAAATCACTCTTAATAACATCATATACCACATGGAAACACATTTCATGTGCTTCTGCTTTTTACATTTATGAAACATTATTTCATTTTTCATAATTATTTCTAATTTTTAAAAATTATCCTATTCAGTGTTTGACATCTGACCACACAGGTTGGTTTCAAGAAGCAGGTTGTGCTTCAAGAAGTACAGTCCTTATAGACAGCTATAAAAACAACCCTATAATTGAACAACTTTAATATCATAATTAGTATTATTTTTCCAAAGAGAAGAGCACAAAGTGACTACTCATAGGTGCCATTTAAGAGGAAGTTCCAAGCACAGCAAAATAACAGTTTCACTTATAAGAAAATTCCAAGGACTATTCTCATGAATCCAGAGGTAATATTTTAATAAGACTTCAATAACTATAGTACATTCAGACCTTGGTCCAAATGGTCTGCATATAAATGGCTATATTAAAATAATTTTTCCTAATTGGAGTTTTCCAAAACCAAGATTTTCCAGGATAGTACTAAAATCTACTTTATAGCCTAGAAATAAAAAGACAATTTGAATACTTTAAGTAGACTACATTAATTACTATCTACTGAGGCTCAACAATTATTAATCATCTTGATTTAATATGCAAATCTTGGACGGCAGGATCAGACTCATTGTTCTGAAAGGAATAGGGTGCAGCAAAGTCAACATTAAAATTTAACCACCAAATGGGCTTTTAGGATGCAGAAAATACTTTAAAATGCATCTCACCTTAACAGAGCAAAATACTATTTAGTGCCTTGAGCACATTCTGCTTTTTTTTTTTAATTGGTGGAATTGCTTTACAAATTTGTGTTGGTTTCTGCTGTATGACATGAATCAGTCATAATTTTATGTATATATATATTCCTTCCCTCCTGTGCCTCCCTTCCCTCATGACTTCTTTTAATATAATCAAAAAATTACATCATACATATTCCAGGCATGAATTATTCTGGTTTGTATTTGCTTTATTTTGAGGTTTACTGTTTGGGGACATGGTGTTTTTAAGGCTATTAAGACAATGAAAAATCTGTAGTGGGAACAGGTGTTATTTCAGTTTGTATTTGCAAACCAACCATTATAAACAGAGTGGGAAAGCTCAGTAAGATTCTAGAGAAGTCCTCACAGTTTATGACCATGACCCACAGTGTAACTTTACACTGAGGCTGAGTATACATGTTCACTTATATCTGAAACAAACTTCACAAGTTATATTTATTCTTACTATAAATAATACGGATATTCTCTCTTCTAGTCTACCCTCATTTCCTTGAGTATGTGTGCGTGTGTGTTAAATCTACATGCTACAACTCACTAATCCAGTATAAAAACTCTACTCTAGAGTCACTGGAACTTAGAAGAAATCTAAGTCAGACTTCTCAATTCACAAACATGTTAACTGAAATGTCATCGAGGTGTGACTTTGTCCAAGATGACAGAGCTGTGTGAAGCAGAGTCAAGACTAAGCAACTAAGGTTGCTGATTCTCAATGTAGGAGAAAAAGATAACACTAGATAAGGGATATTAATGATTTTAAAAGTTCAAAATGCAGAAGTACATGGCTTAGAGGATGTACCCGTCACAAAGGTCTTGATATGTGAGTCACTGGAGTTCTTAACTGATGATTCATTTGGCTTTGTTTAGCAGGCTTGAATTTAGAAATTAAATCAGCAAGTAGTTTATCTAGTAAACTGCCTTCATAATTAAATAAAACAATCCCCAGAAACTTAATTGAGGAATGTCTACACATCAGTAACACTGAGAAGGTACAATCTGTTGGTGTGATTATGTCACATTTCTGTCACACTGCTCTTTGAAAATCAAATTTAAAATGACACTCAGCTTGCTCTTAACTTCCTTAAAGGCATGAACAAGTAACTGCAAACTCTCTGATATTTAATGTGTTAAGGAAAAAGATTTCATAGGCAGCAATTTTTTATTGACAGGCACACAATTTGGGAATTTCTAAGTCTGTAACTTAGACTTATTGTAATTAAAGATTAGTAAATATTCAAAAATAGATGAGGACAAGAGAACATGAAAGATATGCCTTGGGGAGGAAACACATTTTCTCATGTTTTGTTGAAGTACAACAAATCCATTGGTCTTTGTATTTTTATAGGCCCCCATCCCTAAACATAATGAATTTATGAAGGCGGAAGAGAAGCTTCTTAAATCTATTGCCTTTTGTTTCAATATTTGATATCAAGTCTCTATATTTAAATAAAAGAAATACATTAACAAAATTGAGTCCCTTATATCTAAGTGTCTGTGAATAAGTATTGGTTAATTAATTATAAATTCACCACTGCAAAGAAGAAACTTGATATTAGTATAAAGATCATCTCAATAAGATGAGTAGACTTTCATTTAAATAACCTCAGAATAATATAGCAAAAACATAAAATAAATGAGCACCTTAGTGCAGAATATAAATACATAAAACATCTCTTACGACATTTCTTTTTGAAACTAATGTCCACTGCCCAGAGAGGCAGCAAATTATAGCTGGCAAATCATAAGCTCTCTTACCACAAAAGCAAATGTTGTCACAATACTTTTGCTGTCAACATAAACAATAAGAAATTTATTCTCTCCAATACTCTAGAATTCCACATCCTATTTCAGTGGTAAGAAACCTAACTGGCTAATCTGTTGAGAAGAAACCATAAGATACATATGTCTACAAACTGGTTAGTTTTATTCTATTGCATTACAGCTAAAAGAAAGAAAGAAAGAGGAAGAAAGGAAGGAAAGAAAGAAAGGAGGGAGGGAGGAAGGAAGCAAATAGGAAACCCATCTCTTAATGAAAATGAGAGAAAACAAAATTCTCAAATAACACAAGCTAAAAAGAAAATATTTTTAGAAATTTTATAATTCATATTGACTGCACTTAACATGTGTTTTTTCTCAAACTATACAACTTTAATATTGATATATATAATCTAAAGGCAAAAACACATATGTTCAGGCGTGCCAAGTCGCTTCAGTTGTGTCTGACTCTTTGCAATCCCATGGACTGTAGCCCACCAGGCTGCTGAGTCCATGGGATTCTCCAGGCAAGAACACTGGTGTGGGTTGCCATTTCCTCCTGCAGGGGATCTTCTCAACCCATGGACTGAACCTAAATCTCTTAAGTCTCCTGCACTGGCAGGAAGGTTCTTTATCACTAGCGCCACCTGGGAAGCCCAAAGACACATGTGTATTTTACCAAACACTGCTTCCACATCAGTTCCACTATGGAGTTCTGATTCATTTTCTTTCAATTCATCCTACTGATTCTAGGTGTTCTAATCTTTATTTTATCAGGTTTCCAATGTTTTAGTCCTCTCATCACATGATGAGGTTTACTTCTTGATGCACAAATTTATGCTAAGAACATGGTTTTGTGTACTTGCTCTATACTTTATTTTTATATCTACATTTCTTTGTATTTTTGACAGACATTAATATGCCATGCTTCCCTGATAGCTCAGTTGTTAAAGAATCCACCTGCAATACAGGAAACCCCAGCTGGTTTCTTGGGGTGGGAAGATGTCCTGGAGAAGGGATAGGCTAACCACTGCAGTATTCTTGGGCTTCCCTTGTGGCTTAGCTGGTAAAGAATCTCCTGCAATGTGGGAGTGAAAGTGAAGTGAAAGTCACTCAGTCATGTCCGACTCTTTGTGACCCCATGGACTTTACAGTCCATGGAATTCTCCAGGTCAGAACACTGGAGTGGGTAGCTTTTCCCTTCTCCAGGGGATCTTCCCAACCCAGGAACTGAACCCAGGTCTCCCGCATTGCGGGCAGATTCTTTACCAGCTGAGCCACAAAAGAAGCCCAAGTATACTAAAGTGTGTAGCCTATCCCTTCTCCAGGGGATCTTCCCAATCCAGGAATCAAACCAGGGTCTCCTGCATTGCAGACGGATTCTTTATCAACTGAGCTATGAGCTGTGTTCAATCCCTGGGTTGGGAAGATGCTCTGGAAAAGGGAAAGGCTAGAAAATATGCCAATTTATTTTCTAAAGAATTAATTTGTTTTAGCAATACCCCTTGACAGCACCCTTTTAGGTAAAAAAATTAAAAATACATTTCCAATGCACGGATAGTTCAGATTAAATCAGTCACTCAGTCATGTCTGACTCTTTGCAACCCCATGGACTGCAGCACACCCTGTCCATCACCAACTCCTGGAGCTTACTCAAACTCACATCCATCGAGTCAGTGATGCCATTCAGCTATCTCATCCTTTGTTGCCCCCATCTCCTACCACCTTCAATCTTTCCCAGCATCAGGGTCTTTTCCAATGAGTCAGTTCTTCATAACAAGTGGCCAAAGTATTGCAATTTCAGCTTTGGCATCAGTCCTTCCAGTGAATATTCAGGACTGATTTCCTTTAGGCTTGACTGGTTGGATCTCCTTGCAGTTCAAGGGACTCTCAAGAGCCTTCTCCAACGCCACAGTTCAAAAGCTTTTAATTCTTCAGCGCTCAGCTTTCTTTATACTCCAACTCTTACATCCATACATGACTACTGGAAAAACCATATCCTTGACTAGACGGGCCTTTGTCGGCAAAGTAACATCTCCGCTTTTAATATGCTGTCTAGGTTGGTCATAGCTTTTCTTCCAAGGAGCAAGCGTCTTTTAATTTCAGGGCTGCAGTCACCATCTGCAGTGATTTTCGAGCCCCCCAAAAATAAAGTATGTCACTGTTTCCACTGTTTCCCGATCTAATTGCCATGAAGTGATGGGACCAGGTGCCATGATCTTAGTTCTGAATGTTGAGTTTTAAACCAACTTTTTCACTCTCCTCTTTCACTTTCATCAAGAGGTTCTTTAGTTCTTCCTTGCTTTCTGCCAAAGGGTAGTGTCACCTGCGTATGTGAGGTTACTGATATTTCTCCCGGCAATCTTGATTCCAGCTTGTGCTTCATCCAACCAAGCATTTCACATGATGTACTCTGCATATAAGTTAAATAAGCAGGGTGACAATATACAGCCTTGACGTTTCCCAGTTTGGAACCAATCTGTGGTTCCATGTCCAGTTCTAACTGTTGCTTCTTGACCTGCATACAGATTTCTCAGGAGGCAGGTCAGATGGTCTGGTATTCCCATCTCTTGAAGAATTTTCCATGGTTTGTTGTGATCCACAGAGTCAAAGGCTTTGGTGTAGTCAATAAAGCAGAAGTAGATATTTTTCTGGACTCCTGTGCTTTTTCGATGATCCAGCGGATGTTGGCAATTTGAGCTCTGGTTCCTCTGTCTTTTCTAAACCCAGCTTGAACATCTGGAAGTTCAGGGTATATGTACTGTTGAAGCCTAGCTTCAAGAATTTTCAGCATTACTTTGCTAATGTGTGAGATGACTGTAATCATGTGGTAGTTTGAACATTCTTTGGCATTGCCTTTCTTTGAGGTTGGAATGAAAACTGACCTTTTCCAGTCCTGTGGCCACTGCTGAGTTCCAAATTCGCTGTCATAATGAGTGCAGCAATTTAACAGTGTCATTTTTTAGAATTTGAAATAGCTCAACTGGAATTTCATCAACTCCACTAGCTTTGTTCATAGTGATGCTTCTTAAGGCCTACTTGACTTCACATTCCAGGACGACTGGTTCTAGGTGAGTGATCACACCATTGTGGTTATCTGGGTCATGAAGATCTTTTTTGTATAGTTCTTCTGTGTACTGTTGCCACCTCTTCTTAATATCTTCTGCTTCTATTAGGTCCATACCATTTCTGTCCTTTATTGTACCGATCTTCACATGAAATATTCCCTTGCTATCTCAAATTTTCTTGAAGATATCTCTAGTCTTTCCCATTCTATTGTTTTCCTCTATTTCTTTGCACTGATCACTGAGGAAGGCTTTCTTATCTCTCCTTGCTATTCTTTGGAACTCTCTATTCAAATGGGTATATCTTTCCTTTTCTCCTTTGTCTTTTGCTTCTCTTCTTTTCTTGGCTATTTATAAGGCCTCCTCAGACAACCATTTTGCCATTTTGCATTTCTTTTTCTTAGGGTTGGTCTTGACCACTGACTCCTGTACAAGTTTATGAACCTCCATCCATAGTTCTTCAGGCACTCTGTCTATAAGATCTAATCCCTTGAATCTATTTGTCACTTCCACTGTATAAACATAAGGGATTTGATTTAGGTCATAACTGAATGGTCTAGTAGTTCTCCCTACTTTCTTCAATTTCAGTCTAAATTTGAAACAATAAGGAGTTCAAGATCTGAGCCACAGTCAGCTCCCAATCTTGATTTTGATGACTATATAGAGCTTCTCCATCTTTGGCTGCAAAGAATATAATCAATCAAATTTCAGTGTTGACCATCTGGTGATGTCTATGTGTAGAGTCTTCTCTTGTGTTGTTGGAAGAGGGTGTTTGCTATGACCAGTGTGTTCTCTTGGCAAAACTCTGCTAGCCTTTAATTGCCCTGCTTCTTTTTGTACTCCAAGGCCAAATTTGCCTGTTACTCCAGGTATTTCTTGACTTCCTACTTTTGCATTCCCGTCCCTTCTAATGAAAAGGACATCTGTTTTGGGTGTTAGTTCTAGAAGGTCTTGCAGGTCTTCATAGAAACTTTCAACTTTAGCCTCTTCAGCATTTTGGTTGCTGAAGCATTACATTCAAGAATAACATAGACTTACAAAAATATACACTGACTTACAATGGTTTTATAATTTTTATACCTGCTTCTCATATGGGAATACTCTGAAATATAAAATGTAGATATTCTATCTGTTTAAAAAAAAATGGTGACATCAAGTTTTACAGTTTAGTATTTGCAAAGTGATATTGAAGGAAATATTGGAATCATGACTAGAGGTCAAGTTCTGAGCTTGAGCACAGTGCCTTCCACCACTTCATTATGCTTAAGATGGGTTACTTTGATAGTAGATGGAAGAATTGACCGTAATAAGCCTACATATATTTGCTCTTTTTTGAAAAAGGCACCAGCTTAGCCAATAGGTCTAAATGTGTGTCTCTTTTTTTATGGTTCTCATAAAGACACACTATTAACAGTTCAAGAGAATGAACCAGGCCTTTGCGTGAGGAAACTTTTAGTTCCTAGTTTATGTGGGGAAAATGAGAGATCCAATTACAAAGTCTGAGAGGTTTCCTATAATTAGTGGCTATTGTATTACTTTTGCTTATGACAATACGAGGAAAGGGAAAAATGGAAGAGGAATTGCTATTTCATTTCTTTATTATTTTCCTAATTGCTTTTTTTTTTTTTTTTTTAACTAAAACAGCTTATGCTTCAAGGAAGCCAAGCCACAATCATTTCATCAATAATATTAACCTGTCATTTCATTCAGGAAATATGAGGCAAGCTTTAATCTTAATTTTACAAAAACTAGGAGATTCTCAGCTCTCTTTTATTGTCTTGTAAGCATACTTGCAGAACAATGAGGTCAATACACAGGAAATGTCTCAGACTTATTTCTGTGGTGTTGTATAAATATCTATCAAAATAGTAATCAATTGAGTGATGACTACATATACTTTCCAAAAATCTTGTCATGAAGATTCTGTCCTTAACATCTGAGAAATTATAACTTACAAACAGAAAAAAGAGCAAATAAATATGTATCAATATATATTAGATATATTATGATAATAAATTATATTTACTTCAAAATAAGGTAGAATTATTGTGTTATTTCAAGGTTGACTAGGAAACACAAATGATTTCAATCAGTGGTGAGGCCAATCTACTCAGTCAATGCCATATAGAGATGTTTGTGACTAGGCCAATCATGAGCCCTACAATTAATTCCTACAGTTAGTTTTCCTGCCTTTCCTTAAGACTGTGATACTTACAGGATCATGTTTGCAATCCTTATCATTAAGAAAACCTCCAAGACTCATTTTTACTAGCAAAGTAACAATAACAATAATAATAAATCGAGCATCTCCCAGTACATGAATTTGTACCACTGCTAAATTTTAAAGAATCTACATGTAGAACTACAAAATAGCATATACATTAAAAAGCGGACATAAAAGATTGAAAATTTAAAGGCAACACTTTTTAAAAAAATCTTCAAACATCCTTCTTAGATGTTCATAATCCACTTGGAGACAGCAGAATATGCCTTTCCCATGTTCAAATCACAATTAACTTGACATGCTCAGGCCTCAAATCCACCACCAAAACATCCCTGGAGAACCCTGGCAAGCATGTCCTTATCTATTCCTGCCTTCATACTGCAAAAATACTTTTAGAACACAGAATACTTTAGGTTTTGAAACTAGCAATTTTTTTCAACATCAAAATTAATTGTCATATCTGTATTACATCTTTCTAGGTGTCATAAAATTAACTATTGGGTTGGCAAAAAAATTCCTTCAGATTTTTCTGGCTGTAAATGATTATTATAGTAAGCATTTATAGGTATTTGGAAAAGACCCAAATGAACTTTTTGGCCAACCCAACAAAAAATTTAGTGCCGGTGAAATATACACTAAATTTATATAAATTAATTAGAAGACTGATTTTTTTCTCAGTGTGGTGAAAAAGAGAGCACATAAAATTGTTGTCAAATCCTTTACCAGTTTTATAGAAAATTACATATTTGAGATAACCCATTTAGAATTATAACTGGTGTTTTATTTTGAAACAAAAACAAGAAGTCTTTACATACTGAAGCCCCAAGATATTACACATGTCAATATTTTACAGAACTGGGAATGTCTGTGTTTCAAAAAAGAAGTTACAGTTGATGCAAAATACCTGCCAGATACCTTTTTTGGGAAAGGGAAAAAATGGAAATAAAACTTTGCTTTTTTCACCCCAAGAATTATTCTATACATTTCAAAATCAGTCAAAAGACAGCCTTTGGTTTGAGGAACATGGTATCGTAGTAGGAACAAGTCAGACAAATGAGCTTTTGAAATCCAGTCCTATCGTTTTCTGATTGTGTGTAATGAATTAGTGTCTTATCTAAGATCAAGTTTGCTCATCTAAGAAGTGATGACAATAGTACTGTTCCTCATGTTATTGTGTGCATTACAATAGACAGTGCATGTAAAGCCATCTATTTATACAGATGGTGCTGAGAGGGGTGCTGAATGTAAGAACGACTCAATAAAATATTAAAACTCAAAATGCTAAGGTTCAATTCTGTGCTTATGTGGATAACTGGCTAGGGTCATGGAGGACTGTCTGAGAGTATAATATATCTTTCCATGGAGAAATAAATGCTAAGTGTTCCTATATGGATCCAATCCACTGCATTAGCTTTAGGAGGATCACATTGCAATCAACCAAACTGAACTGGCACAGACATATACTTAATTGAAAAATGATCAACTACATTATATTATTTAGAATCAATGAAGCATCATTAAAAGCATATTTTGATATATATATATATTTTTAACTTTATAAAGCTTTTTCAGTTCAGTTCAGTTTAGTTGATCAATCGTGTCTGACTCTGCAAACCCATTGACTGGAGCGCGTCATGCTTCCCTGTCCATCACCAACTCCCGGAGCTTACTCAAACTAATGTCCATCGAGTCAGTGATACCATCCAACCATCTCATCCTCTGTTGTCCCCTTTTACTCACACTTTCAATCTTTTCAAATGAGTCAGTTCTTCGCATCAGGTTGCCAATGTGAAGTTTCAGCTTCAGCAGCAGTCCTTCCAATAAATATTTAGGACTGATTTCCTTTAGGTTTGACTGGTTTGATCTCCTTGCAGTCCAAGGGACTCTCAAGAGTCTTCTCCAACAAAGTTTGAAAGCATCAGTTCTTCAGTGCTCAGCTTTCTTTATAGTCCAACTCTCACATCCATACATGACTACTGGAAAAACCAGTCTAACTTTGACTAGATGGACCTTTGTTGGCAAAGTAGTGTCTCTGGCTTTTTAATATGCTGTCTAGGTTGGTCATAGCTTTTCTTCCAAGGACCAAGAGTCTTTTAATTTCATGGCTGCAGTCACCATCTGCAGTGATTTTGGAGCCCCCAAAAGTAAAGTCTCTTACTGCTTCCATTGTTTCCCCATTTATTTGCCATGAAGTGATGGGACCGGATGCCATGATCTTCGTTTTTTGAATGTTGAGCTTTAATCTAACTTTTCCCTCTCCTCTTCACTTTCATCAAGAGGTTCTTTAGTTCTTCACTTTCTGCCATAAGGGTGGTGTCATCTCCGTTATCTGAGGTTACTGATATTTCTCCTGGCAATCTTGATTCCAGCTTGTGCATCATCCAGCCTGGCATTTCGCATGATGTACTCTGCATATAAGTTAAATAAGCAGGGTGACAATATACAGCCTTGAATTACTCCTTTCCCGATTTGGAACCAGTCTGTTGTTCCATGTCCGGTTCTAACTGTTGCTTCTTGACAACAGTTAGAGGCTTTTTAGTATCTATTATTTCACTGGAACCTAACAACACTGAACCATTAACCATCACCTAGGAGTTATCAGAAGTGTGAACCATAAGAAACCACAAAGTAAAGCCTTTTGGTGAGAAATCATCTTATAAAACTAAGGATGTGTAATCATATGCTTTGGCTTAAAAAGACATCCTCCTACTCATGCGTCATCAGAGTCATTCAACCTTGTAGAGTATTGGGCTTGGTCAAAAGAGACTAGAGGACAAACCTTAAGAAGATGTATCTGACCTGTATAAATAATCATCATCCTAGCAATATACCAGTATGTGGAAGCCCTTCTGTCAAACACAAAACAAAGTTTCCTGCTGCTTGTTTTCTTCACTGCCAATAATGTCCAATTTATTTTAAAATTCCTTTTAATGATCCCTTTCACATGTGTTTTACAGAAAGCCACCTAAAATCCTTTGTCCAAGCAGGAAAAACTCCTCAAGATAATAAACCCAGAGATGGAAATTCCCACCGCTGACATCATAGCTGTGTCTTTAGATGAGAAAATCCAAAACACATGGGAGGAGAAAGTCGCTAAACATAAAATTTTATGGGTCTGATGTGAAGCAGGAGTGCAAGTCAGAAAAGCCTGAGTCATGCCCTCTGTTATCTTGGCAGAGCAGCTTGTCCTCAAGGCTCTGAAAGGGAGCTCTCACCATGTTTCAGACCTCATAAAATTGATAAATTAGATTTGAGCTGATTGTATTGCAAATACAACCCCAATTACTGCAGGAGTTAAAATATCACAGCTGCCATGTAAGATGGGCATCAAGTGGCCTAAATAGAGGCCTCAGCTCTCATCTGTATAGAATAGCCAGCAAATTGCAGCTGGATGATACATATCTCAATTTAGGAGTTCCCAAAGTTCTTTCATTGAATCTCTACTCTTAGGCTATCTTTAGGTAATTTCAGGACAAAATTGGTACTGAGTTGTGGTGTGCATAGCTTAGAAAATTGGCTAGTGATAAGAGAGCTTTTATAAAACTATAAATGCCATCAGGAGAGAACATGATTTTTGAGCGAAGGTGGGGTTTGGTTGTTTTATAGAGGAAAACTAATATATAGATAAAGCAGCATTAAGTACTGTGTTAGAATTATAATCCTTTCAGAAACAGTTATTATTCTCATCTCAATTTATGGAGACTTAGAGACATTTCTTTGATACTATTATACTAGAAAGGGGCCGAGGCAAGCTAAACTCAGTTCTCCCTGTTTTGAAAGTTTTCATCATGTTCAGGTCAGTAGACCCTTTAAAATGTGCGTGCACCCCAATGTTCATCGCAGCACTGTTTATAATAGCCAGGACATGGAAGCAACCTAGATGCCCATCAGCAGATGAATGGATAAGGAAGCTGTGGTACATATACACCATGGAATATTACTCAGCCATTAAAAAGAATTCATTTGAACCAGTCCTAATGAGATGGATGAAGCTGGAGCCCCTTATACAGAGTGAAGTAAGCCAGAAAGATAAAGAACATTACAGCATACTGACACATGTATATGGAATTTAGAAAGGTGATAACGATAACCCTATATGCAGAACAGAAAAAGAGACACAGAAATACAGAACAGACTTTTGAACTTTGTGGGAGAATGTGAGGGTGGGATATTTCAAAAGAACAGCATGTATACTATCTATGGTGAAACAGATCACCAGCCCAGGTGGGATGCACGAGACAAGTGCTCCGGCCTGGTGCACTGGGAAGACCCAGAGGAATCGGGTGGAGAGGGAGGTGGGAGGGGGGATCGGGATTGGGAATACATGTAAATCCATGGCTGATTCATATCAATGTATGACAAAACCCACTGGAAAAAAATAATAATAATAATAAAAAAAAAATTAAAAAAAAAAAAATGTGATAGAGGAAAAGGGGGATTCTGACTGAGATATAACGGCAAGTTATAAGAAAACACACAGTATAAACAGGGATTTCAAGTCAATAGAGAAATTTTAAAACCAATAAAATAAAAACCAAACAAATAGAACAAGTATATTTACCAGAAGGTTCTGCTGAAGGTGAGAACATTTGTTGCTTCCCTTCTTCCCGAGCTCCCAAAGTTCCATGTTGTTAGTATTAGGAACAAGGATGATATCCTTGGCTATGTTTTCCCTACTATCAACTTCACCCAAAATAAAACTAACAGTGCCTACCCTGTATTTTTCTCACCCCAAGAAAATTTCTTTTCTAAAGTTATAACCTGTTAGAAACCAAAGACTGTTTGAACCAAGGTATTACAGGTTAGACTTTCCAGTCTAGTTAAAAAACAATGGCCTAGCATCCTTGCTAAAACATGGGAGATTCTACACTTAAAATCGCCTCCCTGGAACACGTGATGAGGTTCTATGTCATTAGGTCTGCTTGTTGGGATGTATAGGCTGAGGAGCTTTTGTCATCTGCCTTGAAACCACCAAGATGGAGAAGTCTTACTGAAATATCAATAAGGAGAGTCTCATCCGCTGCTCCTCCGAGCCTCTTGATTAACCTGTGCTGCTGTGGGAGGTAATTTGTCTCACCACTTGTAAACAAACAAGGGAAGAAGGACTAGTGATGCCCTAACACTTGCCCCCTCTTTCCTGCCTTAGTCAATTTCTCAAGAAGAAAATGGGCTTGCTCAGGGGATATACAAATGGAAAAGATCATCAGAAAATCTCATTATTTAGGTCTATTCTTAATTCCAGAATTTAATATCAAAGATCGTGAATCTTTTGCACAAAACTTTTCTCGGTTTTTCCCAAATGAATCTACCATGACTTGGCATTTCTCATAGACCTTTTCAGTCTTGATTTGGGAAACTGAACCCCTTTTATTCATCTCAACACAGAGGATTTACTAGGATACTTAAATGTTTTAAAACAATTCAACACTGTACATGTTAGACATTTTAAAGTATACAATGCTTGAGCCATGTAGACAACACAGAGATGGGTCTCTAGGGGCATTTCTGCTAATGAATGGAAGGTGCTCTGCTCAAGTTGGAAAAAAATTTACCATCTGTTTGTGAAAGATATAGTTCAGCTGCTACCTTGACAACAAACCAAGCACAGTAGTGACCTGAGGGACTGCAGAGATACCTGCTATTGTCTGACACCAAAAGGAACTGGAAACTTACTAAACATGGAACAGGTGCAGAGAAATTTATTATTGTTCTCTCTATAGCATGGGTTTAGGTGGGAATGTCATGCTCAATGAAAAAGGTGTATAATATACAAATGTACATGATAAAGTATATGACTTCTAGTAGTAGGTGGGAAAGCCAGGAGAGGAAAAACTCAAACAACAAAAATACAGAAGACAAGCCACCTGCACAATAGTTTTGAGAGAACTATTCAAATCATTTGAGCCTCAGACTGGACAGAACTCAGTTTGCATGAAAGGCTGACTATTTCACATGAAGATTAGGGTGGGGAATTGGGACTGGGGCTGAGTCATCTACATGTCTCCTCCTCTTCCACATCAATTTGCTGATTGTTCTTTTTTAAAAAATATTTTTATGTATTACAGTGATCCTGAATTAATAAGAATGGAATCTAGAGAATATAAAATAGAAGCATTAGTATTGCAAGTTTGTCTAAAATCTCTAGGTACTGACCCACGCATCACTCTCTCCATCTTCCTAACTCATCACCCTCTCCCCTCTAGGATTTTTTTTTTTTTTTTTTTGGAGTATTCTGTCATTTCCACTTACACCTGGAATTTCTGGATCAAAGCATAAAATATTTTAATCAAGTCAAGTAACTGTTTAAGAGTATAGATGAAAATATTTTCATAATACCATCCTAAAAATCCAAGAGGTTCGTGAATCATTGCTCTTAGAAAGCCTTTGACACCCAGGGGATATATTTTCATGCAAGTGGCCACACTAGGTGATCAGCCTTCCTAGTGGGTTGTGTACCTCATGGGCAAGTTGTATTTGTTTTCCCTGGCTTAGTAAAGCGCTATTTAAGTGGACCCCCAATTGAAGTGAAAAGCCTTGAATTCTATGCTATTTAGTACGCCTCTCAACTGTTCCATAATTAACTAATTAATGCTCAAAACACACCTGGGGCCCTGTTATTATTATTATTATTCCATCATTCTGCCTGAGTTATAAACACATTAAGGTTTTATGTGAAGTCATTGGTAAATTACAACACTGAAAATAAATCCAGGAATTAGTGTCAGAAAGTACCTGGAACTGACTGGTAGATGATCTTCCCCTGACCCCATCCTTCATGTGCACTTGAAGTTCATGTCTCAGAATTTACAGAGGACATTCTGATCTAGAGCTTATATAATGAGGTCATGAGGAGACAGAAAAGGATGAACATTTTAGAAAAATATAGGACAGGGTTGCCAGATAAAATATGCGGTGCCCAGTTGAATTTGAATTTCAATAGATGCAGGACCTACATAAGGAATTGGCAACTTTTCATGACCATGTTCCAGAGGGACTGAGCCTTTTTCCTATAGGAAGATGGCAGGTACTCACATCGGGTGCACACACAGGAAGAACATGTGGGAGAGAGATGGCCCACTTCCTAGCTATCATGTGGTGCCGCTCAGAGAGGACATCGGGCAGCAGTCAACTCATGAGCCAATGGAAATCAGCTAAAATAGCACCTTTGCACATGTGCACATGTTTGTTGATTATCATATGGATTGTCTTTTCACAAACTAAGGATGGAAAGGCTTTCCATTGTAAAAACATGAAAAAAACAATTATTTTCCAACTTAGATATGTCCTTCAAATGGCAACCCACTCCAATGTTCTTGCCTGGAGAATCCCAGGGACAGGGGAGCCTGGTGGGCTGTCATCTATGGGGTCACAGAGTCAGACACGCAGAAGCGATTTAGCAGCAGCAGCAGATATGTCCTTCAGATTTGACAAACTCTTATCTATTTTTCCTATACTCTTAAATTACTCTGATCATTTAAATGACTCAACTAACCAGTAGCCAGTACTAGAAGTAACAAATATCACCAACTGGGGATTCAGAATAGTCTCTTAATATCCAGTCAACAAGTCCTACTAATTATTCTTTATAAATCACCCCTAAATTCATTTCCTTTTACACCCCCACAGCTTGTCTCTTTATTCTTTACATCTTATCTACATTATCACAATAGTTTCTTATGTCTAGGTTTTTACTCTTTACCTCTAATCTACAGACTACATATTAATATCAAAGTGGTAAATAAAAACTGACAACATCACTTCTCTACTTATAATAAAAATCATCAATGTTTGGTTTATGAGATTAACTACAAAAGCCTTTCTTCAGTGATCCTAGCCTCATTCCCTGAAATTCAGGCCCACACACCTATCCAGAAATCTAGCTAAGTGGCTCTGGCCCAATGGAACATTCCCATTCATCCTTCAGGAGCCAGCCCAAGGATTATTTCACCCAGGACAACTTTACTTAAATCTCCAAAGTAGTTCCTCTCATCATACTTGGGCATCTTATTATCTTTCAATTCCCAATGGTTAGCATAACAAGGCACATAGTAGGCAGACAACAAACTTTGATTCAATGGTTATATACTTTTTTCTCAATTCCTTAATCCAAAAGAGGTTAGAAGAAGCTCAAAACTCAAGACCTCAATAAAAGAGAAATGTCAAAATTACACAAGAGTTCTCCAGTTTTCTCTCATAGTTATTATTTTCTATACAATTTTCTATATAATCCATTTTATTTATTTCAATTTCTGCACTGAACCACATATTTTACTTATCTATTGAATACTTTTTCCTCAACTCCCAATCTTGGAATATTAAATGGAACATTTTCAATGGCCAGAGAGAATTAAAATATTTTCAATTCTGTGAACTATAATATCTGCACTACATTGTAAGTTACAGCATAATTTTACTAAACACTCTAAGCAGACACTGAGGGCAGTACATATAGGAATCTAGAGTCATCGTGTACATAAAAATGTTTCATAGAAACATGTCACATCTGTTATATTTTTAGTTCAAAGCCTTTCTACCAATAAATGATTTCATAGACTTGACTTTAACTTGCTACATTATAGCTAAACTACCTCTGGCACCAAGAACATTTATACAATGGGAAGTTTTAACTATACATCTGTAAGGTACTTTTCTGTATTAAAATTCTGGTTCCATTTTTCCTGCATGTATAATTTACAGGTAATTACAGAAGGATTTGATTTTTTTTTACTGTTGTAAGATGGTGAAAACTGCTGACTGAGGATTTGGAGATTTAAGAATATAAAGAGAGGGCTTCTCCAGTGGCTCAGTGGTAAAGAATCTCCCTGCCAATGCAGGAGACAGTCATTTGATCCTTGATCTTGGAAGATCCTATACGCCGTGGAGTAACTACGCACAGGTGCCACGACTATCGAGTCTGTGCTCTAGAGCCCATGCTCCGCAAGAGATACCCCACAATGAGAAGCCCACACACTGCAACTAGAGAGTGGCCCCCTGCTCGCTGCAATTAGAGAAACACCTGCCCAGTGATGAAGACCCAGCATAAAGAAATACATAAAATTAATTATAAAAAAAGAATACAAAGAGAAATCTGGATTTGTGGGGAGAGGAATTAGTGTGTATATAAGTGTGCTCAGGAATCCACTAAAGAAACTTCAAAAAGGATGATTACTTTTGCTCATGTCTTTAATTGTGCTTTCTGTTATGCTAGACACAAGTTGAGTGCTCAGGGATTTATCTATAAAGCGAGGAAGTTGACTCTTCTGGAGGGTATTTTCAACTTAGTTATCTATGAGTCCATGATTGTAAACACATTTTCTGTCAGTCATCTTGCAGTTATCTGCTGATGGTCACCAGGGATAAAGTGAAAGATTACTCATCACTTAAAAAGAACATTTTAAATGCATGGATTAACTCAAGTAGGTTAGTAGCAAGTATATTAATATATGATGGGCTGTGTATTATTAATCAAAAGGTAGTTATAACTAAGAGTAAGAAACAGGAATCTCTAGAACTATAAATATATTCAAGGTCAATGCTATTTGATAGTGATATTTCTTTTTAAAGTTAAATTTTCTTTTAACATGATTTTAACATAAACTATTTAGAAAGCTAAGAGAAATCTGCATGAACTTTGGCACAACAAATTTTTTTTCTAAGTATATATTTAAGATGTGTATATCTAAGTTAAAAAGTCTAATTTGGGGACACAAATGGCTTCTATTGGAAGAATTAAAAAAATAACTTGAAGCATGAAATGCCTAAAACAGGAAGAAAAACAATATAAAACAAAAACAGTGTGGGGAAATGAGTGATTCTGAAATATTTTGTAATGTTTTGTATGTTTTCTAGTTCACAGAAAATCAGAAATGTATAAATCCTGTTATAAAAAAAAGTCTCCCTGAAACTGAGCTGAGGAATTTAGAGATGATACATGTCAAAGATAAAAACATGTTTCTTTTTTCCAGCAGGAGAGATGGGTTACATGATGATGTTCTATTGCAGTATCTTCATGGCTCCCTTGCCAAAGGACTGATGTATATTTAATCACTTTATCTAATGGATGTAATTTCTCAAGTCACAGTTACCCATTAGGAAAGCTCTTGCTCTGGTTCAGCTGAGCACTCTGATTACATTTCCTGACTTTGTGGTTTCAGAGAGGCAGAGCTAGTGGAGAATTCCCTGGCTGAGCCATCTGTCTTTGCTATGGACAAGTGAATACAACAGGATCATCTAAGTCATTAAGCTTGGGGGATGGGTAGAAAAACCATGTGGAATCACAGAGTCCAAATCTTTTCATATAGTTAATTTTAATTACCAGAGAATAAATCCTTTCTTTTTTTTTTTCAAAATGCCTTATCCTGCTTGATTATAATGGGAACAAATCTCATTCTGGAGTTTTAAACAATTATTATGAAGCATATCAGCATACCTGATGCCACCTACGAACATGTATATGTAAAATAATACAGTCCTTAAAATGTCTTTTATCCCATTATATATATTATATACATATATATATTGTATATATACTTATTTTTACTATCTTACAGCAATAGAAAACATTATAACACACTGCACTAGTATATACATATATATATATACATATATATACACATATACATATATACATATGTTTGATATATATATCAAACATAGTCTAGCTGCCATTATAATATAATCTTTTATTATATGGCTAAATTATATATGATATCTACTATATCACAAATACTCTTTTCTACTGTCCTTTCTTCTTCTGCATGTTCTTAAGCAACACATTATACAATGTTGAAATTATACTGACGTGACTAGAAAATAAACCTCACGCCTGTAAAATGGGAAAAAACTGCTAATTTGGAATATTGGTACATTTCCTATTATAATTTAAATGAATTTCAGTTTTACACAGTTCTCCTTCAGACAGCTTAATAAAAAATTTAGAATAGATAAATCCATAGTGATTTAATGATGTACTTTTAAAGCCTGTCGGGATGGGGAATACATGTAAATCCATGGCTGATTCATGTCAATGTATGACAAAAACCACTAAAATATTGTAAAGTAATTAGCCTCCAACTAATAAAAATAAATGAAAAAAAAAAAAACTTAAAAACAAAATAAAGCCTGTTCAACTCAACAAATATTTACATGGGTTGACGTGTCCACTCTTTTGCCCTGAGACAAGAAGTAAAACATATATATCAATGTATGACAAAACCCACTGAATTGTTGTGAAGTAATTAGCCTCCAACTAATAAAAAATAATAATAATAATAAAAAATTTAAAAATAAATAAATAAATAAATAAAAATATTATCTAAACAAGTGAAATTCAAAAAATGAAACACAATGACAAATTAATGATGGCAATAGGTAAAAGTCACTCAGTTGTGTCCGACTCTTTGCGACCCCATGGACTATACAGCTCCCAGAATTCTCCAGGCCAGAATACTGGAGTGGGTTGCCTTTCCCTTCCCCAGGGGATCTTCCCAACCCAGGGATCGAACCCAGGTCTCCCATATTGCAGGCGGATTCTTTACCAGCTAAGCCACAAGGGAAGCCCTTGTAGTGATGATGTAATGATGTGATGATAGTGCAATGATGATGATAACTTTCTAAAAAAACCCTATGTAAGAGCAAAGTACAGAAAGGCAGAAACTAAGAACCCAAATCGCACCCTAGAAAGGACCTACGGAAGTAAAGAAGTACTTAGGAAAGCGATTCTCAATCACAAACTATTAATCATTAGCTAAAATACATGTGTTGCTGTAACTGAATGTATCTTTTTTAGAATTTAAATAAATTCATTAAAAATATTCTGCTTCAAATTTGTTAATTTTTCCCTTTAGTTACAATAATATTGTAAGATATTCTGCTATATCTTATCAAAATACTTTTGCCCCCACAATTATAAGAATATAGTCAGACTTTCAAACTTTAAAAAAAGGATGAAACTCCTAACCGAGCCTTTATTAGGAATCTGAGCCTCCCACCTGAAAAGGAGCTTTGGGTTTCCGTACTTCTCTGTTTTGGTCCCTCTATCAGTTGAAAATTGGGTGTCATTTCTGTACATGTGACATGGGCCACATTAGTGGATTTCAATTTAGGAGTATCAGGGGTTGTTGGAACAATGAATTATTTTCTCTAGACCAAGATTTAAAATTATTAAGGACCCTATATTTCCATTGTATCTGTTTTTCTTATTGAAGAACCAAAATAATTCCTTTAGGGAGAAAAAGAGTTATGCTATAGAAAATGCTGGAAAGCGTGTAGTTCAGTAGTACCAAGGAAATTCAGTCAGTTCTAATATTCATTCAATGTACAAGAAACCCTGCCTTTATAGTGGGAAATTCAGTAATCTTCCCCTGCTAAAAAAAATCCTCTATAGCTGACAGCTGCCTAGAGGATAATCTGCCATGGCTGGGAAAAGCACAGAAAACTTTTCCTAGCCAGGTGCTTATAGCCTCTTTCCTTCCCCTATTTGTGTCTACCACATTCCAGCTACATCTCTACGTTTCATTTCCCCAAACGGCAACCAGATTATTCTATGACCCCTGCTTTCTTATGCTGCTCCTTCTATCCAGTTTCAACTATTATGATCATCTCATTACTTTAAAAATTCAGTTCAGCACTTCTTATATGAAGAGATCTGATCTCATCTCTTATCTTTCTTCCCTCAAATATAAATTCAACTCTTCATCAGCTTCTCTTTCTCTCACCTCTCCTACCTAATTTGCATTTCTACCTATCCCCAGTACACATTTTTATCATATTTCTTATAATGCCTCTTTTCTTTCATTAGTCTCCATGTCTGTCTTCTTCAACCAGACTCTAAGCTCCTTAGACAGGAAACTTGTCTTGGATATCTTTTATCACTAGCGTATTGCGTGGTATCTAGACGTCACAGGAACTTGTTGAACACGAAGAATGACAACTTCTTCTAACCCAAAAACAGGAAGAATCGAGCACCCTGTCTTTAAAGCAATGTAAATGTCACACTGATTTGTAAGTGAACTACAACTATTATTTAATAAAATTATGAATACTTGAGAGTTTTTAATATTTTAAGATTATCTTCAAATACAGTTATTAATAACTGTCATGTCATTGACTTTACATCAGAAATTTTTTTAAAAGTTATGGCGTTCTAATTTTTTCTCCCTTTCTAAAAAATTAAAACACATTTAGAAACAATTCCTTACCTTACGGGTAGCCTCATGTATGCAAGAAATATAAAACTGGGGCTACCCCAGTGGTGCTAGTGGTAAAGAATAAATCTTCCAATGCGAGTTTGATCCCTGGGCTGGGAAGAACCCATAGAGTTGGAAATGGCAACTCACTCCAGTATTCTTGTCTGGAAAATTCCATGGACAGAGGAGCCTGGTAGGCTACAGGGGCCACAAAGAGTCGGACAGGACTGAGCAATTGAAAGTGAAAACCTTGTCTTTTCTCATTTTAATGATACCAAAATAAAAGCTACTATCTATCTGCCTTAGTGAAAGCAGTATTCTAACAACCAAAACGACTCAAGTTAAAAGCTTGATCTGATAGACAGGAAGAGAGACTAGTATGGTAAACGTCACCTAATCAAATGCTGTTGTAGTTCAGTCACTCAGTCATGCCTGACTCTGCGACCCCACAGACTGCAGCACACCAAGCCTCCCTGTCCATCACCATCTCCCAGAGTTTGCTCAAATCCATGTCCATTGAGTCAGTGATGCCATCTAATCATCTCATCCTCTGTGGCCCCCTTCTCCTCCTGCCCTCAATCTTTCCCAGCATCAGGGTGTTTTTCCAGTGAGTCGGCTCTTTGCATCAGGTGGCCAAAGTATTGCAGTTTTAGCTTCAGCATCAGTCCTTCCAATGAATACTCAGGGCTGATTAGGATTGACTGGTTGGATCTCCTTGCAGTCCAAGGGACTCTCAAGAGTCTTCTCCAACACCACAGTTCAAAAGCATCAATTCTCTGGTGCTCAGCCTTCTTTATGGTCCAACTATCACATCCATACATGACTACTGGAAAATCCATATTAAAATTCTTCAATTCTGAATTATACTAGTCATGTATACTCACAATTATATTAGTCACTCCTAAAAATTCATTAGGAATGTTCTTCCATTTCATCAGTGGTTGAGCATCCCCAAATTGCAAATACTTTATTTGAAACATATATGTGATTAAGGACAAATATCCCAATGTCTGGATCTCTAGAAAAGTGGTAACTTACTCAACTATTACAGAAACTTAGGCACAGATACAATACTAGATTGTTGATTAATTCCAGCTTAAATGTTGCCATTAACAATGTGGTTTATTTAAAATCTGTAGGTAAATAACAAGGCCAAGTTGTACAGAAAATATTTTTGTTGTTGCTGCTGCTATTCAGTCCTAAGTTGTGTCCTACTCTTTGCGACCCCATAACTGCAATACACCAAACTTCCCTGTCCATCACCATCTCCCGGAGTTAGCTCAAACCCATGTCCATTGAGTCAGTGATGCTATTCCACTACCTCAGCCTCTGTCACCCCCTTCTCCTCCTGCCTTCAATCTTTCCCAGCATCAGGGTCTTTTGCAATGAGTCAGCTCTTCACATCAGGTGGCCAAAATTCTAGAGTTTCAGCTTTATCATCAGTCTTCCAATGAATATTCAAAGTTGATTTCCTTTAGGATTGACTGGTTTGGTCTCCGTGCTGTCCAAGGGACTCTCAAGAGTCTTCAAAACCACAATTCAAAGGCATTAATTCTTCAGCGCTCAGCCTTCTCTATGGTCCAACTCTTATATACGTAGATGACTACTGGACAAACCATAGCTTTGACTATATGGACCTTTATCAGCAAAGGTCTGTAGAGTCCAAGCTATGGCTTTACTGTTAAATCCAACATATGATACTTTGAAGAAAGTTGTACATATAACTAATTTCAAGTTATTAATATAGCTGAATATAAGTATAGTAAATTTTCATTGGTATGTTTAGATAACACTGAAAAGCATAAAGATTAAAATAAAAGTAATCTATTCAAAGCAAATTATTGATGATATTTTGATGTATTTCCTTTGTCCTTTTAAGGCACACACCTACTGCCAAAACGCTTTCCAGAGAGGCTGTAAAAATGTACATTCCCTCTAGCAATATAAAAGCATATATTTTTCCATACCCAAGCAATATTAAATATAGTAATTTTAAAAATGCTTACCAATTTGATAAAAAAAAACATTTAAAAATGTGCATTCCATGGAACATCTGTTTCTTCTTTAATAAATCTACTTACTCTCTTCAGTTCAGTTCAGTTCTCTTACTCTCTTAGTCCTTTCTCTATTGGGGTTTTCATCATTTCTTTCTTTGATAAGGAGTCTTTTATGCTAAGGACATTGGTCCCTTTTCACAAAAGTTCTATTATTTTTTTGCCAGTTTGTCATCTTAACCTTTGTCTTTGGTAAACCTTATTTTTGAAAATAAATAGAATTAAATAATTGCTATTTTACAAAGCTATATAGTTACTTTATAATTAGAATGTTCATACTTTTTTATGCATACGTATTTTTTCATTGTGTGAGAGCAGAGTTTTATTTTCAAGATACATTTCTGGACTCACAGACCTAGGAATGAGTTAATCACACAGTCCCTGGAGTTATGTCTGAGGCTTAAGAGAGGTTGCTCATTTTACCTTGACTGGATTCATCCAACCCAACTTTTGCCTTTCTGCTTTTCTTGGTGTTTGGGTCAAGCACATTCTCAGATCTTCTGTATAAAATTTACTGCATTTCAAATTTTTGTATAGTGAAATTTATTTAATTGAGATGAATATTCTAAATAAGGCTAAAAATATCATGTATTCTTATATACATCATGGTACGCTAAACACTCACCTGCATCATTCATTCATTCAAATTCAATTTAGATGTATTTTTGAGGATATATTATTTGATTACAGCCCGAAGTTTCAAAGCAATCAGTAACTCCAAGAAGAGAATACTTTTAAGTTGAAATGCTGGGCCAAAACTACAGGTTTATGACTCACTTTTCACTCTAAACAGCATCCTTACATTTGTTTTTGAAGAATAAATACAGCCACAAAACACAAAGGTACATATAACAAAAACTGATTCTCCCTCTCTCCTTTGTTTCCCAGCCACCCAGACTCCTATCCTGAGATAACAACTATGTATCCATCTATGTGTTTTTATAAACACATACATAACTATTAATTTTTCTTTTCACACTAATAATATTCTATATACACACCACTTCATATTTTGCATTTATCACTTAAAAATATAAATCCCATCTCTACTGCTTCTAAGCTTGTGTTTGGGGGCAAGTCAACCTCTCTAAAGCTTGGTTTCTGCATCAGAAAACAGAACTGAAAATGATTATCCAATAATTTCATTTTAGGGGAAAAAATGAGACAATGCATTTTAAACATGAAGCACATTTCTTTAGTACATTTTAAGTGTACAGTACATTCTAATCATTCATTTAGCATATTCCTGATAACGTTTTAAGTACACAAAACCTATAATGACTATTATGCATGATTTTTATCAACTTTCTTACCAATTTATTGTGCACACCTAACGTTCTTAAGAAAGGATAATAAATTTGATTATTTCATAAGAGATGAACTTTGCATTTATATAGAAACAGAAACTTTTCCTCTTTAGGGTATTTTATTTATTTACTTATTTATTTATTTAAGGTAAAAGATACGTATGTTTGTAATTTTGTAGAAGATTCCTAACTTGCTTTCTTAGGAGCTGTACTTATTTTTTTAAACTTTCATTTTATACTGAAGTATAGTTGATTAATAATGTTGTGCTAGTTTCATGTGTACAACAAAGTAATTCAGTTATACATATACCTCTATCTCTTCTCTTTCAAATTATTTTCCCATTCAGGTTGTTACATAACATTGAGCAGAGTTCCCTGTGCTATACAGTGGGTCCTTGTTGGTTATCCATTTTAAATTTAGCAGTGTGTATATGTCAATCCCAAAGTCCCTAAATACCCCTCCTCTCTTCTTTCCCCCTGGTAACCATAAATTTTTACTCTATGTCTGTGAGTCTCTACTTCCAGGATATTTTAAAGATTAAAACAGAACTATGATCATTGTTCATATGGTATGGACCTAACAGAAGCAGAAGATATTAAGAAGAGGTGGCAAGAATACACAGAAGAACTGTACAAAAAAGATCTTCACGACCCAGATAATCACAATGGTGTGATCACTCACCTAGAGCCAGACATCCTGGAATGTGAAGTCAGGTGGGCTTTAGGAAGCATCACTAGGAACAAAGCTAGTGGAGGTGATAGAATTCCAGTTGAGCTATTTCAAATCCTGAAACATGATGCTGTGAAAGTGCTGCACTCAATATGTCAGCAAACTTGGAAAACTCAGCAGTGGCCACAGGACTGGAAAAGGTCAGTTTTCATTCCAATCCCAAAGAAAGGCAATGCCAAAGAATACTCAAACTACCACACAGTTGCACTCATCTCATATGCTAGTAAAGTAATGCTTAAAATTCTCCAAGCCAGATGAACTTCCAGATGCTCAAGCTGGTTTTAGAAAAGGTAGAGGAACCAGAGATCAAATTGCCAACATCCACTGGATCATCAAAAAAGCAAGAAAGTTCCAGAAAAGCATTTACTTCTGCTTTATTAACTATGCCAAAGCCTTTGACTCTGTGGATCACAATAAACTGTGGAAAATTCTGAAAGAGATCGGAATACCAGACCATCTGACCTGTCTCTTGAGAAACCTGTATGCAGGTCAGGAAGCAACAGTTAGAACTGGACATGGACCAACACATTGGTTCCAAATAGGAAAAGGAGTACGTCAAAGCTGTATATTGTCACCCTGCTTATTTAACTTATATGCAGAGTACATCATGAGAAATACTGGGCTGGAAGAAGCACAAGCTGAAATCAAGATTGCCGGGAGAAATATCAATAACCTCAGATATGCAGATGACACCACCCTTATGGCAGAAAGTGAAGATGAACTAAAAAGCCTCTTGATGAAAGTGAAAGAGGAGAGTGAAAAAGTTGGCTTAAAGCTCAACATTCAGAAAAGTAAGATCATGGCATCTGATCCCATCACTTCATGGGAAATAGACGGGGAAACAGTGTCAGACTTTATTTTTCTGGGCTCCAAAAATCACTGCAGATGGTGATTGCAGCCATGAAATTAAAAGACGCTTGCTCCTTGGAAGAAAAGCTATGACCAACCTAGACAGCTTATTAAAAAGCAGAGACATTACTTTGCCAACAAAGGTCTGGCAAGTCAAAGCTATGGTTTTTCCAGTAGTCATATATGGATGTGAGAGTTGGATGGTGAAGAAAGCTGAGCGCCGAAGAATTGATGCTTTTGAACTATGGTGTTAGAGAAGACTCTTGAGAGTCCCTTGGACTGCACGGAGATACAACCAGTCAATCCTGAGGGAAATGAGTCCTGAATATTGATTGGAAGGACTGATGCTGAAGCTGAAACTCCAATACTTTGGCCACCTGATGCAAAGAACTGACTCATTTAAAAAGACCCTGATGCTGGGAAAGATTGAAGGCGGGAGGAGAAGGTGAAAACAGAGGATGAAATGGTTGGATTGCATCACTAATGTGATGTACGTTTAGTTTGAGTAAGCTCTGGGAGTTGGTGATGGATAGGGAAGCCTGGCATGCAGCAGTCCATGGGTCCGCAAAGAGTTGGACACAACTGAACAACTGAAGTGAAGTGAGCATGACCCTGCCCATCAGAACAAAACTCAGTTTCCCCCTCAGTTAGCCTCTCCCATCAGGAAGCTTCCATAAGCTTCTTATCCTTATCCACCACAGGGCCAACAGAATGAAAACCACAATCACAGAAAATTAATCAAACTGATCCCATGAACCACAGCCTTGTCTAACTCAATGAAACTATGAGCCATGTCGTGTAGGGCCACCCAAGACCGACAGGTCATGGAGTAGTATTCTGACAAAATGTGGTCCACTGGAGAATGGAGGGCAAACCACTTCAGTATTCTTGCATTCAGAACCCCACGAACAGTATGAAAAGGCAAAAAGATAGGACACTGAAAGATGAACTCCCCAGGTCGGTAGGTGCCCAATATGCTACTAGAGAAGAGTGGAGAAATAACTCCAGAAAGAATAAAGAGACAGAGCCAAAGTAAAAAAAAAAAGCCAAAAAAAAAAAAAAAAGCCAAAGTAAAAACACTCAGTTGTGGATGTGACTGGTGATGGAAGTCAAGTCCAATGTTGTAAATGGGACCTAATTAAACTTAAAAGCTTTTGCACAACAAAGGAAACTATAAGCAAGGTGAAAAGACAGCCCTCAGATTGGGAGAAAATAATAGCAAATGAAGAAACAGACAAAGGATTAATCTCAAAAATATACAAGCAACTCCTGAAGCTCAATTCCAGAAAAATAAATGACCCAATCAAAAAATGGGCCAAAGAACTAAACAGACATTTCTCCAAAGATGACATACAGATGGCTAACAAACACATGAAAAGATGCTCAACATCACTCATTATCAGAGAAATGCAAATCAAAACCACAATGAGGTACCACTACATGCCAGCAGAATGGCTGCTATCCAAAAGTCTACAAGCAATAAATGCTGGAGAGGGTGTGGAGAAAAGGGAACCCTCTTACACTGTTGGTGGGAATGCGAACTAGTACAGCCACTATGGAAAACAGTGTGGAGATTTCTTAAAAAACTGGAAATAGAACTGTCATATGACCCAGCAATCCCACTTCTGGGCATACACACCGAGGAAACCAGATCTGAAAGAGACACGTGTACCCCAATGTTCATCACAGCACTGTTTATAATAGCCAGGACATGGAAGCAACCTAGATGCCCATCAGCAGATGAATGGATAAGAAAGCTGTGGTACATATACACAATGGAATATTCAGTTCAGTTCAGTTCAGTCGCTCAGTCATGTCCGACTCTTTGCAACCCCATGAATCGCAGCATGCCAGGCCTCCCTGTCCATCACAAACTCCTGGAGTTTACTCAGACTCATGCCCATCGAGTTGGTGATGCCATCCAGCCATCTCATCCTCTGTCGTCCCCTTCTCCTCCTGCCCCCAATCCCTCCCAGCATCAGGGTCTTTTCCAATGAGTCAGCTCTTCGCATGAGGTGGCCAAAGTATTGGAGTTTCAGCTTCAGCATTAGTCCTTCCAATGAACACCCAGGACTGATTCCTTTAGGATGGACTGATTGGATCTCCTTGCAATCCAAGGGACTCTCAAGAGTCTTCTCCAACACCATAGTTCAAAAGCATCAATTTTTCGGCACTCAGCTTTCCTCACAGTCCAACTCTCACATCCATACATGACCACTGGAAAAACCATAACCTTGACCAGACGGACCTTTGTTGAGGTCAACCTTTGTTGACAAAGTAATGTCTCCGCTTTTAAGTATGCTATCTAGGTTGGTCATAACTTTCCTTCCAAGGAGTAAGCGTCTTTTAATTTCATGGCTGCAATCACCATCTGCAGTGATTTTGGAGCCCAAAAAAATAAAATCTGACACTGTTTCCACTGTCTCCCCATCTATTTTTCATGAAGTGATGGGACCAGATGCCATGATCTTAATTTTCTGAACGTTGAGTTTTAAGCCAACTTTTTCACTCTCCTCTTTCACCTTCATCAAGAGGGTTTTTAGTTCCTCTTCACTTTCTGCCATAAGGGTGGTGTCCTCTGCACATACTCAGCCATTAAAAAGAATACATTTGAATCAGCTCTAATGAGATGGATGAAACTGGAGCCCATTATACGGAGTGAAGTAAGCCGGAAAGATAAACACCAATACAGTATACTAATGCATATATATGGACTTTAAAAAGATGGTAACGATAACCCTATATGCAGGACAGAAAAAGAGGCACAGATGTATAGAACAGACTTTTGGACTCTGTGGGAGAAGGCAAGGGTGGGATGATCTGAAAGAATAGCATTGAAACATGTATATTATCAAGTGTGAAACAGATCGCCAGCCCAGGTTGGATGCATGAGACAAGTGCTCAGGGCTGGTGCCCTGGGAAGACCCAGAGGGATGAGATGGGGAGGGAGGTGGGAGGGGGGATCAGGATGGGGAACACATGTAAATCCATGGTTGATTCATGTCAGTGTATAGCAAAAACCGCTACAATACTGTAAAGTAATTAGCCTCCAACTAATAAAAATAAATGAAAAAAAAAAAGTCCAATGTTGTAAAGAACAATATTGCATAGGAACCTGGAATGTTAGGTGCGTGAATCAAGGCAAATTGGAAGTGGTAAAACAGGAAGAGTGAACATCGAGATGTTAGGAATGAGTGAACTAAAATGGACTGGAATGGGTAAATTTAACTCAGATGAGCATTACATCTACCACTGTGGGCAGGAATCCCTTAGAAGAAATGGAGTAGCCATCAGAGTCAACAAGAGTCTGAAATGCAGCACTTGGATGCAATCTCAAAAACGACAGAATGATTGCTGTTCATTTCCAAGGCAAACCGTTCAATAATAGAGTGATCCAAGTCTATGCCCAGAACAGTAATGCTGAAGAAGCTGAAGTTGAATGTTACTATGAAGACCTACAAGACCTTTTAGAACTCACACCCAAAAAAGATGTCCTTTTCATTACAGGGGACTGGAATGCAAAAGTAGGAAGTCAAGAGATACCTGGAATAACTCCAAGACAAATTTGGCCTTGGAGTACAAAAAGAAGCAGGGTAAAGGCTAATAGACTTTTGCCAAGAGAACATCTGGTCATAGTAAATACCCTCCTCCAACAACACAAGATTCTACACACGGCCATCACGAGATGGTCAACACCGAAATCAGATTGATTATATTCTTTGTAGCCAAAGATGGAGAAGCTCTAAAGAGTCAGCAAAAACAAGATTGGGAGCTGACTGTAGCTCAGATCATGAACTCCTTATTGCCAAAATCAGACTGAAATTGAAGAAAGTAGGGAAAACCACTAGACCATTCAGGTATGACCTAAATCAAATCCCTTACGATTATACAGTGGAAGTGACAAATAGATTCAAGGGATTAGATCTGATAGACAGAGTGCCTGAAGAACTATGGAGAGAGGTTTGTGAACTTGTATAGCAGGCAGGGATCAATACCATCCCCAAGAAAAAGAAATCCAAAAGACAAAATACTTGGCTGAGGAAGCCTTACAAATAGCTGAGAAAAGAAAAGAAGTGAAAGGCAAAGGAGAAACAGAAAGATACACCCATTTGAATGGAGAGTTCCAAAGAATAGCAAGGAGACATAAGAAAGCTTTCTTCAGCGATCAATGCAAAGAAATAGAGGAAAACAACAGAACAGGAAAGACTGAGATCTCTTCAAGAAAATTAGAGATACCAAGGGAACATTTCATGCAAAGATGGGCACAATAAAGGACAGAAATGGTATGGACCTAGCAGAAGCAGAAGATATACAGAAGAAGTGGCAACAATACACAGAAGAACTGTACAAAAAAGATCTTCATGATCCAGGTAACCACAATGGTATGATCTCTCATCTACAACCAGATATCCTGGAATGTGAAGTCAAGTGGGCCTTAGGAAGTATCACTAAGAACAAAGTTAGTGGAGGTGATGATATTCAAGTTGAGCTATTTCAAATTCAAAAGAAGATGTTGTTAAAGTGCTGCACTCAATATGCCAGCACATTTGGAAAACTCAGCTGTGGCCAAAGGCCTGGCAAAGGTCAGTTTTCATTCCAATCCCAAAGAAAGGCAATGCCAAAGAATGTTCAAACTACCACACAATTGCATTCATCTCACATGTTAGCAAGGTAATGCTCAAAATTCTCTAAGCCAGCCTTCAATAGTACATGAACCGTGAACTTCCAGATGTTCAAGCTGGGTTTAGAAAAGGCAGAGGAAACAGAGATCAACTTACCAACATCCACTGGATCATCAAAAAAGCACGAGAGTTCCAGAAAAACATTTACTTCTGCTTTATTAACTACACCAAGGCCTTTGACTATGTGGATCACAAGAAACTGTGGAAAATCTTCAAAGAGATGGAAATACTAGACCACCTGACCTGTTTCCTAAGAAATCTGTATGCAGGTCAAGAAGCAACAGTTAGAACAGGACATGGAGCAACAGACTGGTTCCAAATTGGGAAACTTCAAGGTTGTATATTGTCATCCTGCTTATTTAACTTATATGCAGAGTACATCATGTGAAATGCTGGGCTGGATGAAGCTCAAGCAGGATTCAAGATTACTGGGAGAAATATCAGTAACCTCACATACACAGATGACACCACCCTTATGGCAGAAAGTAAAGAAGAACTAAAGAGCCTCTTGATGAAAGTGAAAGAGGAAAGTGAAAAAGTTGGCTTAAAACTCAACATTCAGAAAACTAAGATCATGGCATCCGGTCCTATCACTTCATGGCAAATAGTTGGGGAAACAATGGAAACAGTGACAGACTTAATTTTCTTGGGCTCCAAAATCACTGCAGATGTTGAGTACAGCCATGAAATTAAAAGATGCTTGCTCCTTGGAAGAAAAGCTATGACCAACCTAGACAGCATATTAAAAAGCAAACGCGTTACTTTGGCTACAAAGGTCCATATAGTCAAAGCTATGGTTTTTCCAGTAGTCATGTGTGGATGTAAGAGTTGGACTATAAAGAAAGCTGAGTGCCAAAGAATTGATGCTTTCGAACTGTGGTACTGGAGAAGACTCTTCAGAGTCCCTCGGATTGCCAGGAGATACAACCAGTCCATCCTAAAGAAAATCAGTCCTGAATGTCCATTGGAAGGACTGATGCTGAAGCTGAAACTCCAATACTTTGGCCACCTGATGCAAAGAACTGATTCATTGAAAAAGACCCTGATACTGGGAAAGACTGAGGGCAGAAGTAAGGAATAACAGAGGCTGAAATGGTTGGATGGCATCACTGACTCAATGGACATGAATTTGAGTAGGCTCTGGGATTTGGTGATGGACTGGGAAGCATGGCACACTGCAGTCCATAGGGTCCCAAGGAGTTGGACATGACTCAGCAACTGAACTGAACTGGTATCTACAATGAGAATATAAAGAGCTCTTGAATCTATTAACTAGTTAGTAAGGAATCAGAATTCTTAAACTACAAAAAAATTTTTAATAATAATCATCTAAAGGATGAAAGAACCAATTAGAGACTAGGAAAATATGAATATGTAATAGTCTTTCTGCACCAGGAATCCCTCTATATCACTACTATACTTTTTCAATAATTTAAGCATTTTAATCTTGCCATACAAGAAAAAATGCAATGGAGGTTATTGAAAGGAAAATGTTCAGAGTAAGGAATACTGAACTAAAGAACAAACCACTGGGAATGATGGGTAAAGGGAAGCAGGAGACTCTAAAACTCTATAACATCTACAGGAATGGGAAAAAAAATCAACAATGGATCACAGACCTAAACATAAGAGCTAATACTATAGAAATAAGAAAACACAGGGTAAATCATTAAGACATTGGATTTGGCAATGATTTTTTTTTTTTTTTTTTTGGCAATGATTTCTTGAATGTAGTACCTAAAGTACAGGCAGCAAAAGAAAAAGATAAATTTGATTTCACAAAAATTAAAACTTTTGTGTGTCAAGAGACGTTGGAGAGTAAAAAGATACCCAGGAACAGACAAAATACTTGCAAATCATGTGTTTGATAAGGGATCAATAGCCACAACATATAAATAACTCTTAAACTCAACAACAAAAACAAACAGCTCTATTCTAAAATGACCAAAGGACTTGAATAGACATTTCTTCAAAGAAAATGTACAAATGGTCAATATACACATGAAAAAGCCAATTTCACTAATCATTAGGAAATACAAATCAAAACCATTGGGAAATCCAACCTCACACCCAGTAGGATGATCATTATTTAAAAAGAGAGAAAGTAAATGTTAATGAGGATGTAGAGAAATTGGAACCATTGTACATTGCTGGTGGCAATATAAAATAGTGCAGCCATGGTGGAAAGGGGTATGGCAGTTCTTCAAAAATTAATTACAGAATTATCCTATGATCCAGCAGAGTCGGACATGACTGAAGTGACTTAGCAGCAGCAGCAGCAGCAGCAATTCCACTTCTTTTATATATCCAAAAGCATTAAAAGCAGGAACTCAATGAGCTATTTGTACAACAATGTCCATCACAGCATTATGTATAATAGCCAAAACACAGATGCAACCTGAACATCCATCAGTGGAGGCCTGGATAAATCAAGTGTGGTGTATACATACAAGGGACTCCTGTGCTGTGCTTAGCCGCTCAGTCATGTCCAACTCTTGCAACCCCATGGACTGTAGCCTGCCAGTCTCCTCTGACCATGGGGATTCTCCAGGCAATGGGCTACTAGATAGCCTTAAAAAGAAAGGAATTCTGATACATACTGTAACATTAATGAGCCTTAAGAATATTAAGTGAAATGAAACAAGCCAGACAAAAAAAGGCAAATGCCATATATCTCCACTTACATAAGGTACCTAGAATAGGCAAATTCATAAAGAAAGACAGTAGAATGGTTGTTACCAGGGCCTGGGGGGGGAGCAGGAAGCATGAGGAATTATTGTTTAATGGGTACAGAGTTTCAGTGTGGAATGATGAAAACGTTCTGGAAATGGATGGTGGTGATGGTTGCAAACAATGTGAATGTACTTAATGCTCCTGAATTAAACACTTAACAATGGTTAAAACAGTAAATTTTATGCTACGTATATTTTACCACAAAATTTTTTTTATTTTTTAATTCGCAAAAATTTGCTGACAACTGTAAGGAAGAGAGTCAAGAGATACCAAAGTCACAGCAATTAGCACTGGGTCTAACTTGATGGGATTCAGATGCGCTTCCCTGCTGTCTATTTTGCCAGGCAGGACTCCTTTATACCCTTATCTTAGCAAAAAGGCCAAGAAGTTATAGGACTCAATTACATATATGCAGTATCATTATTTCATGAGAAATAATTTGCATGATATAAAAAGTAATCAAAATATACAAAGTATTACTGTACTTTCACCATGTTTTAATTTCCAGAATTTAAACATTTAGATACTCTCAACTGTAAACTCTGTATTACCCCTTCTTTCTTGAAATGGCTTCTAAGAATCTAATCTATTGCAGTTGGTAAAACAATATGACCTTTACATATAAATCATTGAAAAAATGACTAAAAGATAACTTTTGTAAGGAAATTAAGAGTTTTTCAATCATTAATTTGGATTGTGTGGTACTCACATTAAGGATGGGATCCAGTTTTTAAAACATGCACACTTCACCCCCTCCCAAAGTTTGTCCCTTGCTATAACATTGGTCCCACTGTAATGCTGGTTTATCACACAGACCTCCAGGCAGACTTAGTCATCTTTTCCAAATTGAGAAAAGGCCCTCATCTTCTACCACTTTCAACTCTGCTCTCTGCACTTCAGTCACACTGATTTCCTTGCTATTCAGCAAACACATCAGATAAACCTTAGGGCTATTGAGATCACTGCTTCTTGTAACTGGAATAAATTTCCTGTCACTTAGCTGGCTTCCACACTTCCTTATCTCTTTCAGGTCGCTGCTCAAATAGCACCCCTAAAAGACGAAAGCCACCCTTAATAAACAATGCCTGCTTTCCTATATGTGCTCTGTCCTGCTTTTTTTTTTTTTTTTTTCCTCACAGTATACACTGTAAGGTCAGGAAGTGATAAACATTTATTTACTTATTCATTATCAGTCTCAAAACTAGCAGGAAACTGCCGTGTTTTGTTCACTGCTGCATGGACAGTGTCTATAATAGTACCTTGAATACCTACTCAGTAGATAGTTGCTGAAGGGAGTGAACAAAGGAAGAGGGAAGGAAAGAAGGAAATACCATTAAATTTAAGAAAATATACAAATGCTGAGAATAGTAAGGCTAAGAGTTCTAGGAACTGACCTGGAGCAACTCTGCATCCCTTTACCACTTCCCTTGGGATGTCTGCCAGGCCCTCCCTCCCCACAAACCTCGAGGGCACTGATACCACCTTGGATACGAACGCCTAACCTGCACATTCTGGAGGCCAACCAGATAGGGCTTAATGATTGATTAATGGTTGATTTTCAACCTCCAGACAAGTCAGTTGAAAATTTTACTTTGAACTTTTTCTTTTTACTATCTGGTTACTGATTCATCTCATGCAAATCCTTCCAACAGAAAGCTCACTTTTATTTATTTTTTTTTCATTTATTTTTATTAGTCGGAGGCTAATTACTTTACAATATTGTAGTGGTTTTTGTCATACATTGACATGAATCGGCCATAGATTTACATTTAGACTTCTCTTACATAGCTTTTTACCATTACAAGGTAAATTATGTTTTTTATTCCTTACTTAGGGAAGGGACAGCATTCCTGCTTATTTTCTGCTCCAGTGCAGGTTCATCAATTGTAGATGACAATATTTAGCCTTCTTTGCCTTAAAGAGCCAAAATATTTTGACATGTACGCAAGTTGATGCTTTAAAAAGGCTGAAGCCCGGCTTCATCTACAATTGATGAACCTGCACTGGAGCAGAAAATAAGAAAATAAGCAGGAATGCTGTCCCTTCCCTAAATAAAAAATAAAAAACATAATTTACCTTGTAATGGTAAAAAACAAAGTAAGAGAAGTATAAATTAATAAATTCTTAATTTATTCCTCCTATATTCTTAGAAAGTGTTCCATTTCATTGAAAAAGCTATTTTTAATTAAAGTCAAGTTTCATGGTTGTGTAATAAGCATTGATGAAATATGTTTTTACTGATGAAATATGTATTAAGAACGACTGTGATGGCACCATGCAGAGATGCCAATATGAACAAGTTATGGTCTCTACTATTAAAACTTTAACAGTCTAGTGGATAAGTGGACAAGGCACAATCACTACAACAGATTGAGATATATCATAGAACTTAGCGGCCCATTTTCTCATGTTTTTTATATACCACTCAAAGCACAGTATCTAAGTAGATAACAGATACTAAAAGAAAATCATCTTAGAAAATTATGTGTCATGTAAAATAAATTATTTTTCCCCAAATGTTTTAAAACCCTTATTGAACCCTGAATTACTGATGTTAAAGAATCACTGTAATTGACATAAATAGTTGATTCTGTGTGACAATAAATGCTAGGCTTTAGAACATAAAAACACTTTAGATGAATACTATCTTCTTTTTTTCTTACCCTGCACAAGATCACTTTGCAATCTCTCCTTCTCCATCCTCTAGCACCCAGGATCTCACAGATATACTCCACTCCCTGCTTCTACTCCATTTCATAGCTCATAGCTGAATAAATCTGCCCCAGACATTTCACACACATACCCTTTTCAATGACACTATCGCCCTTCTTTCAACTTTTGCCCACCTTGGGAAAGTCTCCTTTCCTGTCTTGAGTCTCTCATATAAGCAAAATATGCTCATTATGGCCAAGTCATGTCAGAATAATAATAATATAGTCATGTCAGATCTATGTCTAGATCAAGAAAGCAAAGCTACCCAATGTCTAAAACAACCTCAGAAACAGTTCAAATGTATAGATGCATTTCATAATAATATAATGTCTTCAAACTCCTACCTACATCTCAATTTCAGTTTAACACAAATGTACTCCCTAAGATCAATATTCAAGATGAACATTTAAATAAGCTTCAACCTTTCCTTTTCTTATTCTCTAGTATTATAATTACACTGTTTGGTATGTTTAATTGCAAATGTAGATTATTTCAGCTCCATTATGGGTTAAAAAAGGGTTGGCGGAATACACAGTAATCAGGTGTATCTGTGTGGGATATTTGCAAGCTTAATCTTGGGGTAAATAAGATTTTGCTTTCATTAAAAGGAGTATATATGTTACCCAAGTTTCACAATCATAGTGAGTCTCTGGGAAGGTTAGTTAACTTCTGAGCCTTAGAGTTTTCTCACCTCAGAGGGTGATTGTGGGGATTTAAAAAGAGCATTAGCAAATCCCTTAATGTACCGCTCAGTGTAAAAGGAGACCCTCACACATAAAGCTGTTAAATTAATGTTATTAGCAGTAATACTGCTGTTGTTCAGTCACTAAATCATGTCCAATTTTTTGCCAGCCCTATGAACTGCAGCACACCAGGCTTCCCTGTCCTTCACTATCTCCCGGAATTCTCTCAAATCACGTCTATTGAGTCAGTGATGTTGTCTAACCATCTCATTCTTTGCCATCCCTGTCTCCTCTTGCCTTCAATCTTTCCCAGCATCAGGGTCTTTTCCAGTGAGTTGGCTCTTTCCATTAGGTGGCCAAAGTATTGGAGCTTCAGCTTCAGCATCGGTCCTTCCAATGAATATTCAGGGTGGATTTTCTTTCAGACTGACTGATTTGACCTCCTCGTTGTCCAAGGGATACTCAAGAGTCTTCAGCAGCACAGTTTGAAAGCATCAGTTCTTCGGCACTCAGCCTTCTTTATGGTCCAACTCTCCCATCTGCACATGACTACTATAAAAACCATAGCTTTGACTATACTGACTTTTGTCTGCAAAGTGATTTCTCTACTTTTTAATACACTGTTTAGGTTTGTCTTATCTTTTCTTCCAAGGAGCAATCAGTAATTTTAACAAGATGTAAACTGTGCTATCTATATTTTCCCTTATGGTAATGTATCCATTATATACTTATTTTATGTCTTCATGATACTGCTCTAGCCCCTGTCTTATTATTCTGTGTATCTGAGCAAAATGTATGAATTGCTAAAGAAAACAATTAAAAACTAAATATCATCCTTAATTTGATGTGGATTTTTGTTCATGTATCACCAGTGGAATAAAGTAAGTGAATGGATGTAACTGTCAAGTATTTCCCTCAAGTTCATACATTTTATTCACTGACTTATAAATGCAAAGTTATACTCTGATGATTGAATTAGTAGAGTAAGTCTGATTTCATACATAAGTGAGAAATTTCATGTATGCTTTTTAAAAAATTCCTATCACAGTAGATATTATTTGCTATAAGATCACTAACAGGACATCTGACAGTCACCTCCACTGACCTGCTCTCTGTTAATGCAGAATTCTGATGGATCAGGTTGAAAGTCATAAATAAAGTATAACTGGATAGTTAAATTCTTGATCTTTGAATGCCTCTCTCATGTCTTCCTACTGAGAAGTTCTTACATATTTCATATAAACTATTTGTAATAGCTTGTAGTTGAAAACTTTACCAGCAAGTGTTATAAATGCAGTGGTCCTATATTTGAGATGTATAACTATACTATCATTAAAAAGTCAGGATAAAGTGCATTGTTAGTATTCACTGAAACAGGATTAAATGTAGAATTAACAATGATAAACTTTAGATGTTGCACCATTTGTATTCAAAATATAATGGGTAAATTTTGACTATAATATACTGTTACCAAATGTCTAGCCAACATTACTGAACACCTCCCTATAATGTGAGACACTAAAATGCCTGTTGTTAATATATATATTTTAACCTAATTTGTATAGCCACCCTGAGAAATGGACACTATCAATTTTATAACAAATTTGATCTGAGAAGTGAAAGCATTTGACTAGGGCTTACCTGGTGGCTCAGACAATGAAAAATCTGCCCGCAATGCTGGAGACCTGGGTTCGATCCCTGGGTCAAGAAGATCCCCAGGAGAAGGGAATGGCTACCCACTCCAGTATTCTTGACCAGAGAATCCCATGGACAGAGGAGCGTGGTGGGCTACAGTCCATGGGGTTGCAAAGAGTTGGACACAACTGAGCGACTAACACTTTCACTTTTCAGCATTTGACTAAGATCATATGTTCCACAAGGGAGATATCTAGAAAACAATTCTTTCACTACACTAATGTAAACACAAATTTATTCCTCTGTGTTTTCAACACATTATACAGTATTTTATAAAGATTCTGAATTATAGGAGAGACAATATGAATTTCCAAAGGAGATTATTTGCATAGTCATTCCACAAACATTCATTCCTGAAAGTCTGTCAGATGATCTCACGGGATTGTAAGAAGCTGAATATTCATTGGAAGGACTGATGCTGAAGCTGAAACTCCAATACTTTGGCCACCTGATGCAAAGAACTGACTCATTTGAAAAAATTCTGCTGCTGGGAAAGATTGAAGGCGGGAGGAGAAGGGGACAACAGAGGATGAGATGGTTGGATGGCATCACTGACTCAATGGACATGAATTTGAGTAAACTCCGGGAGTTGGTGATGGACAGGGAGGCCTGGCATGCTGCAGTCCACGGGATCGCAAAGAGTTGGACATGACTGAGCGACTGAACAGAACTGTTTCGTTGACCCCTGATGATGACATTTCTTTTCTCCCTACTTGAATTACCATAATTTGTCCAGGATAACAAGAATATATATATTATGCTGGAGGAGGGAGGTCATTTCAACTTTGTAAAATTTGCTCCATGAAAGGATTACCTATAAATATTGGGCCCATAAAATTTACCTATAAGCAATATTAACTCTATACCATCACCCAGAGAAAGCAAAAGCATCATTTACCAATAAAATATTTTACTTATTCCATTTAAAACATATGTATAGTTAGCAAATCATCCTACTCGAAGCCCTAAAGAAAGCAACTCCATTGAACTTGAAAGAATGAACATTTAGTGGAATTTAAGTCATACATAAGGAGATATTTTATTACCAAACAACATTTCTCTTGTTTTCCCACGTTATATTTTTATGTATCAATATGAATATGTACTATTTACTTCTATTTGCTTCTTTTTTGAACTTGTAAATCATAGGCCCTGAAGAAGTTGACATTTTTAATTACATTGAATGACTGATACAGTTGGCAGACACTACATACCAAGAAATTGCCCCAATTTAAAAAAAAAAAAAATCAGATGACACAAGAAGTTTGGTTTGGCATATAACACAAAGAAGATTTCATTAACCATCTCTATAGAAATGTCTTTGTATTTTAATACATCTATCTAATCTTATTAATTCTTCTTTAGAGGCTCAATTTTCCAATTATTTGTATAAATACTTTGGCCTAACAGTGGAGCGAAATTTGTATTACTGTTTAGAAGATGAGATGTAAGAGAGAAAGGGAAAGAAAAAGACATTCATTTCAGGGAAGAGATGGTAAGTTAATGATAATGTAAATGCACCCACTCCCTTCAAGAGTGAACAATTTCCAAGTGAACAATCATAGGTGCAATTAAAGTTTTATCATACGTTGATAAATGATTCAGACAGCTTTGTAAAAAATCCAAAGAGACGTTTTAAAGAAAGTTGTGATCAATAATGGCAGTCTCTCAAACACCTGACACAACAAAAGGAAATTATAAAATGAATAGCAATGAAATTACAGTTAAAGTAATGGTATAATTTAACAACAATATATGGCTTTTGGCTCCAGGTTATATTATTCTAAAAATCCAAAGGTATTTCCTATATTAAAAAGCAGCAATGACAGAATTTCTTTTTCACTTAAAATACAGTTATTTTAAAGAGAAATGAAAAGAGAATGACTTTCTCGGTGAGACGAAAAAGATACAGAATAATTCAGTTCTCCATACAATATCAACTCAAATTTGTTTGCGGCAGATGATATTTATTGGCACTCTTTGAGAGATTCCCTCCCACTTCCCCTCTTTCATGGTCTGGCATTTTTCCTCACCACTCAAGGGTTTCATTCCTCCAAACTTCATTCTACTTTTAGGTGCCCAAGGCTGATGGTTTTCCCTGTTGCCTAAAGCCAGTGCCTTCCAGCTACACAGAGAAGGAAAAGCAAGTTAAACCTTCGATGAAGAAATTTCATTCTGCAGGATGGCGAGACACCAACTGTTCTCTCATAGTCCACAAAAGTAACCTACCCACCTTTTTTGAACGTGCTCTTATAAATTCTCATAAGAAAATAATTTTCATACAATCTTAGGATATCCATTTCATTATGACCTTGCCATCCTAAATAGTAACCTAATCCTACACAGCTCCGAAGAAGGAAGCCTAATAACTAAATGTGGGAATGAATTAGTTAATGGAGGATATGTAAAATGGGAGCCTGACTTCAATGAGTGCACAGATGCACTCCAATACATTACAACAACCCCACTGTACCATCATAAGGGCAAATTTAACAAAATCCCTGGTGACAATTCATGAAGTAGTTCAGTCCTTCAAGGAGAAACACGATTGCCCAATTCTTTACCAAAAACAAACAAGTGGTTGATCACTTGCAAGACAAAAATATCACTAATCAAAGCTAAGTGCCTAATTGAAAGCTAAATTTTCAACCAAATGTTACTATAAAAACTTATTTTTCATTTAATATCATTATGTATAGGCTCAGAAAAAGAGGGGGCTTATTGCCACACAAAGTGTAGGCATGCGTGTGCATAAACTGCAGTATAAATACAATGTTATCATTAACCAACAAGCATTTTGAAGCCCACTCTCCTATCCGGGAAAATCCCATGGACGGAGGAGCCTGGTGGGCTGCAGTCCATGGGGTTTAAGAGTCAGACTCCACCGAGCGACTTCACTTTCACTTTTCACTTCCATGCATTGGAGAAGGAAATGGCAACCCACTTCAGTGTTCTTGCCTGGAGAATTCCAGGGACGGGGGAGCCTGGTGGGCTGCCGTCTATGGGGTCGCACAGAGTCGGACACGACTGAAGCGACTTAGCAGCAGCAGCAGCAGCTCCTATCCCCAAAATAGTGATGGATCTTCCTAGATTAGCCCACAGTGTCTCTCTGAGTCTTCCTAGTGGACATTTTGGATTTGTGAGTTAATTTGCCCCTTGAGTCTGGAGTAAACACAAATTTGGATCATGTAGGCACCAATCTATGACCTCCACTTCATTTGATTATACTTCCATCCACTGAGCCCACTGTTCTCATTTTTTATGAAACAAGATTTTAAATTTAGTGATTACAAAGTGAGTCTCAAATCCTGGTGAAAGATGTAGAAGATCGGGATTGGGAATACATGTAAATCCATGGCTGATTCATATCAATGTATGACAAAACCCACTGGAAAAAAAAAATAATAATAATAATAAAAAAAAATTAAAAAAAAAAAAAAAAAAAAATAAACCTAATAAGGTCATCACTGTATATTATGAGTCACTTGCACTAAAGTCATAAAGTCATTGGATTATGCACTCCAATGTGTCTTTAAAATACGTTTTAATCCAGTTGTGGTTACTGCCTTTTTAGGGTGTGTTATAATATACTTCCCTTTGGATACCTTAAAGCCTACACTGCTGAGAGATGGGAATACATCTCAAGATATTTTAATTTTACCTCTTCAGAATCATAGTTCTGCACTGTAAACTTACCAGATGCTCAACAAAGAAAGAAGTGGAATCCTAAAATGCTTAAGTTTACAGGGTTACTGAACTCTATGGTGAAATAAGTCTTATCTTTGTTCATAACTATCTAGGAACCCCCTACTTCCCCACTGCAGGTACGACTCTGGAAGCAGGGTCAGCAAGAAAGACATGGTGTCTGTTCATTTGGAGCATCCAATACATAAAACCACAAAATATACAGATCTACAAAATACCAGCATGCTGTAATAATCACTATGGAGGAAACAAACAAGGTACCAAGACAGAAACAAATATGTAATGGTCTACTTTTGACAAGGAGATCAAGAATAATCTCTATGAAGGAGAGACCTTTGAGCTGAGGTTGTAAGTGCAAACAAGCTAGACATTTAGATAGAGGAAGGAATAGTCCAGGCACTGGGAACATTTGAAAAGGCCTTAGGGAGTGAAACTGCTTCTTGCGTTTCAGGTACTAAAAGACCAGGGTGGGTAGAGCATATAAATGAATGGGAGATGCGCTCAGAGAGGTTGTAGTGGAGGGCCAGATTAGACAGTGAGCTGGATGCTAACAGAAGGAATGTGTTGATAATCCGTTTTTGTGTTTCTGCATTTATTCCTTTTTTCTTTGTAGTTATGATCCACTGAATGTTCTTAAGGGGAGACACAATGGTGTTGCTTTCTTGGAGAGGTAATTACAAGGGAGCAAACTATGGAAGTAGAGAGGTTGCGTCAAGGCTGTAGCATGAATCCAGGAAAGTTATAATCATGCCACAAATCTGGTGGCAGGGTAGATAAAGAAAGCAGGGTGGAAGAGGTACAACTGAGAAGTATAATTGGATAGAGATGCATTTGGGAGATAGGACTGAGAGATCGAAATATGGACTGATTAGGGATGAAATGCTATGAGGAGGAAGAGAAGGGAGTAAATACTTGGTGAATGGTGGAACCATTAATTCAGATGACAAAGACTGGGGAAAAGGATCTGAGACAGAGTTTTAGGGAAAATCATACATTGTTACCATTATGACATTCAGAATGACCCATTCATAGCTCTAAACTTTAAGTGCCTTTACAAGGTTAGAAAAAACAGCATATAATTCTTCCCAGTACTTCACACTCTTTCACATATCTAACAGGCATAGATATTAGATAAATATTTTTACTATTCATGAAAAACACAACATTCTACTTTTTTCCTTGCCACAGAGAAAGTTGGTCCTTCACATTAAATAGGGTGAATAGGATCCCATAGATTCCACCTCTGAATTTCTTACTTTTTCTTTGCTGCCAAAAGTCTCCTCAGCAACAGGTAGCAAAAACACAGAAGCACTACCACAGCAGGGCTCCCATGATAACCTCCTGGTCCTAGGAGAGCAGGAGGCTGATCTTGGCAGAGAGACAACCCTGACTCATCTTTCCTCCATAGAAGCATCAGGTACCTTGGAAGCCCTAACCTGCACCATAGGAATCATGGCACACCATACACCCAGCTTCTATAAGAATATGTCACCATGTCCCTCGATTGCACAATGGTTCACCTTCAAAAGGGGACCTCTAAATAGACAGGTACTTAAACCATCTACAAAATACAAAACTTATCTTAAGCTATTGTCAGTTGCTTAACACAGGGCACATCCTTCATTATATCATAAGCCATATTTTGTCGAGCATTTTATTGTGAATAAGCTGTTCTAGCAATCATGATTATCCCATATATAGAGCTCAAATAAGACAAGCTTTCAAATAATTAGCAACATTGTTAAAATGTTAAACAAAGATTAAACAAATAAAGATTAACAACTTAGTTTCTAAAAAAGTGAATTCTAGTTTATATTTTTTAAATGATGGAAAATAATTTGAAGACTTCAATAAAATGGGCTATTGAATAATTGGACTTGGTTTGCAGATTATATACAGATAAGTCTCATTGATATTAAAGCAAAAATCATGAATATATATTTTAAATTACCAAGAGAAAGAAAGAAAGGACAGTACCTTTCTCCTGCCCATGTAGAACCAGGAGAAATAGACAAGAACAATAATTGTGTTTCTGAAAAAAACTTGAACCTTTTAACACTGACTTCACAACAACAAATGAAAATCCATCATCCTTTTAAAAGCCTTCGTTGATCTGGTATTTATCTTATTGAAGCGAGCTTTTTAAAACTTCCCCTTAAGCTTCTCTCACATAAAAATTGCTCTTACCTTCAGAGCCGATAAAAATTACTTCGAACGCTGCTACTATAATAAAAAAAAAACTAAAATTATTTCAAACGCTGCTAATATAAACACTAAAATAATGAGAAATCTTTGCTATAATCACCAAAGTTGGCACTGAAGTTTCTAGTTTGTTAATCTCGTTTTGAGGTTTGTATTTCAAAGAAGTAACGAAAACAATTATTTTCTTCTAAAAACTAAAAGATAGTTTCAGCTTTAGTCGATAAAAAGTTAAAAATGATTCTGAAACCCATCTGAATTTCACTAACAAAATGCACATTCGTTTGAAAAGAAAATAAACTGCCCGGAGAAATAAGGCTAAGCCTCCCGTCAATCATCTGTGTTTATGTGCTCGGAAGGGGTGCGGCGCATCCTTGCCAGCCTACAGGTAGTGTCAGCTCTGCGGGTTCTGCACGCTCACCTTTGCAAATGGGAAACAGAACACATGTGTTTTGCTCCTAAAGAATACGACCTAACCCTGAATCCGAAACCCATCCGACGACTCAGCTACCGCAGACAGAAGAGAAATAACAGTAGCCATTCGGTACAGCGGCTCTGCCTTTCCACATTTTCAGGATCGGGCAGCAAACCCACACTGTCGAAACTGGCAAAAGACCGACCTTGCAAGGGAAACAGCTGCCTTTCCAGCTCCCCTTTGTCCAGTCGCTGGTACCTCCTCGCCTAACTTCTCCCCGCGCTACTTCCAGGTGGCGTTAATGCCAGGTGGCCCAAACCCGAGACGCGAAAACGGACACAGGTGGGTGTGGCGCTTGAGCAGAGCACTGGCGAGAGACCGGCGGCCCCCGTCCCCGCCACACCAGAGGAGCGGGAGAAAAGGCACTCACCCGCCGCCGTGCCCGCCGATCATGCCCACCCAGTGCGCCCGCGAGTCTGGCCCCGGGGAGGGCGCGGGCTTCAGGGACCCTTCCTCTCCCCCGGCGTCCTCTCCACTGCTGCCGCGCCCTCCTTCTCTGAGCTCCTGTTGCTCGGCCGGCGCCTGCCACTGCCCGCCGCTGGCACCCAAGCCGGAGCCCGCGGAATTGGAAACCAGACACTGGCCTGGCGAACGCGGGCGAGGGCCAGCCGGGCGACTGCGCCCCTCCTTCCGGGGCGCGCCCAGGAAGGCGGCGGCCCCGCCCCGGCGCTCCGGTCCCTCCTCGCTCCCCGCCCCTGCTCGGCGCAGCCCTCCGCTCCTGCTGGGGGCGCTGGGCGGGGACCCGCGCGGGGGCCCAGCCCCGACCTCCGTGTTGGAGATGCCACATGCTCTCCATTGTCCTCCAGTAGAGAGCCGAGGAGGGGGTCGCTCGACTGCGCACCCTCACCTACCCCATTGGACGGGGCGTGAATGTGTGTGAGTGTGTGCGTGTGCGTGTATCTGTGTGTCCCTCCAGCTGCCAGGAGAGTCCTTCCCTTATTTCACACCGCCCCATCACCCTTTCCACTCTTCCTGCTTTGCTGAATCGGCTAACGTTTCCGAGAAGCCACTTGACGCGGAGCGAGAGAAAGAACTACGGGCAGAGGAGGTGGGGACCGATGGCAGTGACCCCGCCAGTCCCTCCTGGGCCCCGAGCTCCGAGGATTCAATACTGGGAAGCGGTTCCCTCCCTGGGAGTTTGCCCACGGAGTCTGTTGGGGGGGATGGTGGCGCGCAAGACCTGTCTCTAGGCTGCGATTTTTCCTTTCTCTTTTATGATAGATCGATCGGGCTACCGAGACTTCCAGGCAAGCAAAGAATGCATTTCCTTTCAAAGGTGGAGTGAGGAGCCCAGGTCGCCCTGGGTGGGGAGGGAGACTTGGCGCAGAGGGTGCCTTCCCCGACCTGGGACCCGCTCATCTGGATAGGCCATCAGTCATATAGGTTCTGACTTTCGGAGCTGGGTAGGAGCGATTGTGAAAAGAAATCTCTATAAATCATTGTGTGCGGTTGCATGTGTGCGCGCGCGCGTTTTCTACAACAGCCTGTTGGGAGGAAGAATGATGCAAACAGAATCGAGTTATCTTTCTCAAAGAGAAACGGGAAATTTCCACCAAGGAGGAAACTGGAAGGATTTTTGACGTTGTGGCAAAGTGGATCCCGGCCTTAAAAAAGAGAGAGATCACCTTGCTATGTAAATATGAATGATGGGCATTTGCAGCTTTAGTGTAATTTACTTGCATGCCTTCTAATATGGAGATGATAACGTAGTGGTAAACACACAGAATTTCAAGCCCCAGGATTTACTTTTCTGGGCGGCTTACTGAGCTTCAGAGATTTGCCCTTTGGCCCTTAGCTGTCAAGTTTGTGAGGCTTTCAGTTGAAGAGCACACTCGGTCACTTGGGGCTAATACTCAAGGCCACTTCGTGACCAAGTCACTTTCTCTTCATTATTTGCAGATAGAGGAAAAAGAATTAACAGTAGTAGGAGTGATAGCCTTTTTGACTAGATGCAGTAAAGTCACTGTCTTTTCTTACCACCTTGAAGTCCCCCTTCAACTAAATCGTCTGATGTACAGTCACTGAGATGTAAAATTAGCTCAACCAACCATTTCTCTATAGTTCCCTGACACCTAATCTGGGTTTCATTAGGGAATAATACATATGATATTCAGAATAATTAGAACCCAGAGACTTTCAAACTCATGTTACTTTTTCCTCAAGAAAACTGTAAATTAGAACATAAAGACTCTAGCTGATTAAGACAAAGATAATGATCAATGCCAATGAGATGATTAAATTTATTAATATGATTAAGAGGAATTTTGATCAAATTCCATAGTACTCAAAGCCTTAAAGAAGCAATCAAGAACAAACCAAAGTACCATGCTATAAAATATAGAGTGAGTTTATTGGATTTGTATTTCCTAGAGATGATATAAAATCAAGACAAAAAGAGTCAAGATGAACTGATAAATGATGGCACCATATAGGAAATTAGAGTCACTTTTGGTGGTTAATGTCATATAACACTGTCCAGAAAACATCTCTAGGGATAGTGATGAGGTACTAGGCTGGGTGATTCATTGGTCTGATGAAGTATAGCTGTTTTTCTTCATGGCAAAAAACAGTTCTCCCCACCTGTGGGGTAGGAAAGGGATTTAGTATCCCCCTCCCCCTGCCACTAAGAAAATAATATACACCATGCTTTAACAATGAGTGTATACCACGCTTTGCCACTGTAGGAGTCCCTTCACTATACCTAGGTTCTTATTGGAAGTCTTAAAAAATAAAACCTCCTTGGTGTGTATGAGGGGTCCCTGGTGAGAGTTTGCCTGTGAATTTATTTGCAAAGTATGGTGTGTATTATTCATTCTTTTTCTAATTCTGCTTCATCTCCCAACTATTTAGTTACCACCATCTATTTAGTTCATGTACCCTTTTCAGTCTCACAAGCTTTTTGTAATCTCTTGCCTTTAGTCCATGCTGCTTATGTTTTTATTGCTCTTCTGGCAGTGCTGGGATTATTATATTTTTGTCTCTGCCTAAATTCAGAAAAAGATCATCTGAGTCTCCTATTCAATATTACATTAAATGCCCCTAAGAATTCACCAAGTACTCAAGTGATGGTGTTATATGTAGATATAACTAGATAATGCCATTGAAAAGGTTAAAAGGTAGGCTTGAATTGTAGGAGGCAGAGAAGAACCTGACTGAACCAGCCAACAACCAATTAATTTATGAACTATTCACAACTGATCTTCTATAATTTGGGTAGAAAAAAGTAGAGATGTTTGTATTTTGAAATTACTAATATTATTCTTCAAAACCAAAGCAAAAAAGAAGAATTGTTTTACTTTGGGCTGCCCGGGTGGTTCAGCGGTAAAGGATCTGCTGCAGGAGAAATGGGTTCAGTCTCTGGGTTGGGAAGATTCCCCTGGAGGAGGGCATGGCAACCCACTCCAGTATTCTTGCCTGGGGAATCCCAATGGACAGAGGAGCCTGGCAGGCTACAGTCCATAGGGTTGCAAAGAGTCGGACATGACTGAAGCGAATTAGCATCCACACACTACATGGAAATCTACACATTTGTCTTTTTCGCAATTGCCACTCCCAATTTTCAAAACTATAGAAGTTTCTGGAGAAGACATAGGCAGCAATGTGAGACAATAAACTAAGCAACATAGTACTGGCAGACTTTGCTTTTTCTCATTAAATAGGATTAGAAATATATTTCCTTTCTAGTATGTGCTAATGACAGTACTCTAATTTGAGATAAGTCAATTACAGTGAAAAAATGGGAGAATACAGCTACAAGTCTTTCTGAATACATAGCTAAAAAGTAGGGTTCAAAAGTAGTTTCAAAGTAAAATTATAAAGGTCTAGAAACATGATGCAATATGCAAGGGCTTCCCAGGTGGCTCAGTGATAAAAAATCCATTTGTCAAGCAGGAGTGCGTGCATGCATGCTTATTCGCTTCAGTGGTGTCTGACTCTTTGCGACGCTATGGACTGTAGCCTACCAGGCTCTCTCTGTCCATGGGATTCTCCAGGTAAGAATACTGGAGTGGATTGCCATGCCCTTGGCCAGGGGATCTTTCTGGCCCAGGGATCCAACCAGCGTTTCCTGCATTGCAAGCAGATCCTTTACCACTGGGGAAACCTGCCAAGCAGGAGATACAGGTTCAATTCCTGAGTAGGGAATATGTCCTGGAGGAGGAAATGGCAACCCACTCAAGTATTCTTGCCTGGAAACTCCTATAGACAAAGGAGCCTGGTAGGCTACAGTCCATGAGGTGGCAAAGAGACACAACTTAGCAACTGAGTGCAGACATACACAATATACAAAGAAGATTTTAGACATAATCTGAAGTAATAAGCATTATTTATGCATATGCATATAAAATTATGCATAATGAAACAGCAGGAGAAAAGCAGTTTCCTAAAAATGTGTCAGCTTCAGAATGTTTGCTGATCTAATTTTATATGGTCTTGGCCTTCGTGCCAGGGCTAGAAATAATTTGCATTCCTGCAGTGAACATGTAAAGACCTTTTTACATGTGAGACACTGGTAGAATTCTTAGAAGAGTATTTATTGTCTTAGTAGTGGGGCAAAATTAGTTTTAAAGTTGCTCCAGATATACACCAACAAAGCTTAAAAGCAAGATTTGAAAGAATCCAACTGGTTTCAACTTGCTAAAATGCTAACCAGAATAAAACACTTTTTGAAGGACCTAACAATGTAAAATTATCATTGACTGGCATCCATTTAAAAAAATTACCACACTTGCAAAGAAGGAAAATATGAACCGTAACTAGCAGAAAAGCAAATTAACAGGAACAGACTCAAAAATTATATAGATGATGGAATTAACAGATTAGTACATTATATTCCACATTTATGTGTGCTTTGTATGCCCTGGATAGTAGAAAAAAATCTGAGCATACACAAAATACAAACTGTTCTCTCCTTAAGCATTCATATTAGATAAATGTTATATCTACTGCCACCTGGTGTTCAAAATAAGTCAAGTGTTACAGAAAGGTAATCTTTTCTACCGTTTTCTTTCTCTTCTATTTTTGTTTAACGTCGTTTTTTAAGAGAAGCTTTAAGTTTACAACAAAACTGAAAGGGAGATACAGATCTTCCTCATATACACCCTGCCTCCGTACGTGTCCAGCATGTTTGTTCTATCTAAGCAAAGGAGAAAAGAAGCATACAGCAAACTTTTCCCCATGAGATCTTTCTTTCCTTTTTTCTTTTTTCTCCTTCCTTCCTTTATTTCTTTTGTAGGGGACAGTATTTATACCAAGTTCTCTCAAATTTACTTATTTCCATTACTATTCCCATTCTCTTGGCTTGAGTGGCATGAACTTTTATCTGGGTTATATAAACAGTATACACGTTGCTTTTTCAGCTTCAGCACTACCAATTCTAATTCTCTACAGTCCCTATTTACCAAGTGGCCTTCAGGATGAAGGTCAAATTTCTTAACTTAGGTTTTACCTCTAACAGAACACTTTTGCTCTTGTGCTTTCCTCTAAAGAAGCAGTCTGCCCCAATACCTATGCTTGACTCACTCCTGTCATTGTCCAGGTCTTAGATGTCACATTCTCTAAGCCCTGCTTGCAGTGCTAAGTATGGATTAAATTCCCCTCCTCCCTGCTTCCATTATACCCTGAACTTTATCAAAACATTTATCACATTTTATTGTAACTGTTTGGGTGCCAGCGAAACCTTCCCAATGAAGTGATGCGTTAGCTGGACTTGGGAGGCTGTTCATGAATTAGTCAGGTAGATGGAGTTGAGGATAAAGGCCTTCCAGGAAGAAGGAATATTCCTGTGCAGCTGCAGATGACTTCACTTTCAGTTTGAAGGAAATTTAGGAAGCATTTGGGCCAATGATAGAACATAAACCAAGAGGGAAGGAGGCATGTGGTCATAAAAGGTCTTGAATGTACACTGATAAATTGTCTGGACTTAATCCAGAAGGGTGACATTCTCAGTGTTTTGAAAATATGAATTATCATCAACATATTTGATATGTAGAAACACAACTTATATTAGAAAAAAATACACATTACTCTGGCAACACTGGGAAGGATAGTTTGAATAATCATACAGAGGAGAAAAAATAAAGACCTAAAGAAACTAATGAAGTAAAAGTGGAACAGTATAGTCAGAACTCATAGTTTGTTTTTTTTCCTTTAAGTAGAATTTTTTTTAATACATATTTATTGAATTCAGACAGGAGAATAGATTGAGATATTTAGGATAGATCAAAAGTTTTTGACATGAGTGGCAATAGATGACAATGTTGATTTTATTAATAACCCTCTGGTACTCTCCAAGAGTATTATCAGAGGAATAGACTTAATGTGAGAATTAGATGACTAAGAGATACTGGGGGACATCCAGGTGGAAGTGTTCAGGAAGAAATCTGGATGTGTGGACTCAACATAGTATTGTCATTTTTAAAAATCCCAAATATGATATTTAAAACCTATATTTTAACAAAGGAGTACACAGAACATGATCTCGAAAAAAGTGTTTTTGATAGGAGTCACAACTCAATTTTATTTGGCAACATCACTTTGCTCATATTATTTTCTTGATTTATGCTTGACACTTTGCTGCTGCTGCTGCTAAGTCGCTTCAGTAGTGTCCGACTCTGTGCGACCCCAAAGACGGCAGTCCACCAGGTTCCTCTGTACCTGGGATTCTCCAGGCAAGAATACTGGAGTGGGTTGCCATTTCCTTCTCCAATGCATGCATGCATGCATGCATGCTAAGTCACTTCAGTCATGTCCGACTCTCTGCAACCCCATGGACAAGCAGCCCACCAGGCTCCTCTGCCCACAGGATTGTCTAGACAAGAACACTGGAGTGGGTTGCCATTTCCTTCATGCTTGTCACTTTAGGGATCCACATTTGGCAACAAAACACAGAGAAGAGAACCAAACAAATATCCAGTGTACCCTATCCAGTGTATCACAGGGTATCCACATAGTGGATGTTGTGGCACGTTTCCCATCCTCCAGGAAAAAAAAACTAATCCCTGAAATCAGAAGATGTATGGGTTCCTCATGGCTTATAGCTGTGGTCCTATATGGGAGTTATCCTTGAATGAAGGAAGAAGCCTAATTCAAGGTGTGGCCCCTCTCCAGAGGCAGCCCATATTCCAATGACTGGTTAATGGAAAGGTACATAGACCCAGTCACTTTGCCTGGATAAAGGGGAGTAAGTGCCCTAAGTTGACTGAGGCTGCTCCTGCAACTGCACTAAGATTCAATTTCTTTTGCCCAACCAGTCTTCCTTTATTTCTGCTCAGCTATGATTCCTGAGATGACTTCCCAACGAACCTCCGTACTAATCTTTATGTCTGATTCCTCTGTCTCAAAAGAGTCAGTATTGCACAGAAATGTTGAGGAAAGTGGAGCCAACTGCCCTGTTGTATTGTTATGGGGAAACTGAGAGTTTGAAGAAAATATTTTCCAGTCTCTATCATCTGGCAGTATTTCTGACATTTCCTTGGAAGTCAGAGGTTCAAAGCATTGGAGACAGGGGAGTGAATTGGCTGTTTGTTAGAGGAATAAGAGCTTTGGAGACTGCAGACCCCTTCAAGCCAGATAGATATCTGCTTACAATGAGAGTGTAGACTGGAGGTTTTGATCCCTGTTATAAAGAAGTCAGAAGTTGAGGACACATGAAAATGCCTAATGAATTTGTATCAACCATGGACCAACAGTGACAACCTCTTGTTTGGAGAGTCTGTTACTGTTTATATTACTCCTTACCATAGACTTTGTTCAGCTCAGTTCAGTTCAGTTGCTCAGTTGTGTCCGACTCTTTGTGACCCCATGAACCGCAGCACGCTAGGCCTCCCTGTCCATCACCAACTCCCAGAGTTTACTCAAACTCATGTCCATCAAGTCGGTGATACCATCCAACCATCTCATCCTCTGTCATCCCCTTCTCCTCCCGCCTTCAATCTTTCCCAGCATCAGGGTCCTTTCAAATGAGTCAGTTCTTCACATCAGGTAGCCAAAATATTGGAGTTTCAGCTTCAGCATCAGTCCTTCCAATGAAAATATTCAGGACTGATCTCCTTCAGGATGGACTGGTTGGATCTCCCTGCAGTCCAAGGGACTCTCAAGAGTCTTCTCCAACACCGCAGTTCAAAAGCATTAATTCTTCGGCACTCAGATTTCTTCACTGTCCAACTCTCACATCCATGCATGACCACTGAAAAAACCATAGCCTTAACGAGGCAGACCTTTGTTGGCAAAGTACTGTCTCTGCTTTTTAATATGCTGTCTAGGTTGGTCATAAGTTTTCTCCCAAGGAGTAAACATCTTTTAATTTCACGGCTGCATAGACTTTGTAGTGTGATTAAAAACATGGAGTGTCTTCTGCAACTCAAATGATGCACAAAAGATCTGGACTTAATAAGTACAGATGATTTTTCACTTCAGGTTCTTATCAAAGAATGTATTACATTCTGTAATTCAAAAGCATTGTTGAAAGAAAGGGGATACTGTCCTAGTTAGCCATTGTATGTGCTTCTGATTTATGAACACCCCTAAAATATATATCTGAACCAGACCATTAGAGAACTGTGAACTGAGGTCCAACTGATATAATTGCTTTTTCAGATCTCTTAGGCCACTAGCCCATATTGAGGGTTGTTATCATAAAGTATCAGTCTCATGGGAACCGGGGAAGGAAGAGGATGGTGACAGAAGGCTGAAATGATGGCCATTGGCTAATTGTAGCTTTTAATGATCTACCCTACAGTTTTTTGGAAATCTCCCAAATTATACATATTTGGAAAATGATCTGTATCGTTAAGCTGGGTTGGCAAGGACATTGTAGTGCTCAAGAATGAACAGGATAATGGCTGCACTTTGACTGACTTATTTTCTTTTACATTCTTGTAACAATCACTTTGCTTTCTATCCTTTTTCCCCCAGTGATTTAACTTTGCAGTAGCTACTTATAAGCTGAAGAGTCCTGCTATCTTATCTTGTTTCTATCCTACATTTGAGTTCAGACTCTCTATACCTAAACAAAGCTAAACAGCTTTGTCAGAGTCAAATATATTAAAGAACATATTTCCTTCTTAAAAAAGATGACAGGATAAAAGATACTGTTGTGTTTAACTCATGAAACTCATGAAAGGATGAAGTGTACTATAGTGTTTAAAAAACCTAGGCTTTAGGGGCAGGTGAAGGTTGTCGATTGTGTTATTATGAAAAAGTTCTCTGAACACTCTATGCCCTAGTTCTCTCCTTATGGAAATAGTAACACCTGTCTTGTATAAGTCTGTAAGGATTTCGTTAGACCATGTCTATATAAAGCGCTTATGACCAGGCTTGTCACATAAAACTAATAGTTAATGCTCAATGAAAAATAGATGAATAAATAGAGTAATAGCTAAGTTTTTGAGGCAGTTGGCACACAATCATTCAATCCTCAGTACAACCCAAGTGTTAAGGATTTTTGCTATTCCTATTGAACAGATAAGGAGACTAAGGGCATATCTTAAATAATTTTCTACACAAATAATAAATGATGCTATACCACGTCTTCTGAGTGGAAACAAAAATCAACAACCAAAGAGGTAGGGAGGAGAAGAAGAGGGAGAAAGAGGAAGGGAAGGAGGAAGAAACAGGAGTTTCTAGAGATAGAAAGGAGAACCAGTTTATTTCAGATTGTTGGAACATGAAATACTTCTTTTCATTTCAATAGTCTTTGACCATGCAGCTTTCTCTGACTGGAAAGGCAGCCTCATTCTTTGTGTAGATAATTCTTTTCAACCATTATTTCTCAATTTGAAGCCAATTCTCAACTTCTAAGCCTGGGTCAGGTTCTCCCTGCCTTATGCTTTGTACTTTTCTTTCATTACATTTGACACAATTGTAATTAATTTTCTATTTTTCAGCCTAGCCTGCTAGACCATAACTCTATGGGGAAAAAAGGAATATATGCATCCTATTTATTGTTGTTAGCTGTTTTGTCTCAAAGTTGTGCCCAACTCTTTGCAACTCCAGAAAGTGAAGTCCACCAGGCTTCTCTATCCATTAGACTTCCCAGACAATAATACTGGAGCGGTTGCCATTTCCTTCTCCAAGGGATCTTCCTGACCCAGAAATTGAACCTGCATATCCTGCATTGGCAGGTGGATTCTTTATCCCTGAGTCACCAGGGAAACACTCTATTTATTACTATACCTTAATGCTAAAGGTGCCTGGTACAGAGAAGAAGTTCAAATGTTGAATGAATGAATGTAATAATAAAGAAGAAACTGGTAAGTGAATGTGGGGCTGATGGTGATAAAATATTTTATAAAATAACATTTGCAAACATGGAAGGCAGATATAAATGGTGCATTGAAATTATGACAATCTGTTTGATTACTTTCGTGTATGATACTGAAGTTGAAGCTCCAATACTTTGGCCAACTGAAGCAAAGAGCCAACTCATTGGAAAAGACTCTGGTGCTGGGAAAGACTGAGGGCAGGAGAAGAGGGTGACAGAGGATGAGATGGCTGGATGGCATCCCAACTCAATGGACATGAGTATGAGATATCACTCCCAGATATGAGTATCACTGCCAGAGATAGTGCAGGACGGGGAAGCCTGTCCTTCCCTGTGGTGCAGTTCACGGGGTCACAAAGAGTTAGACACAAGTTAGCAGCTGAACAACAACAGTGAGGAAGGGAATGAATGAAAGTGAAGTGGAAAAGATAAGCAGAAATAAATCATGGAGGGACTTTAAAAAAAATTTTTTTTTTCATTTATTTTTATTAGTTGGAGGCTAATTACTTTACAATATTGTAGTGGTTTTTGTCATACATTGACATGAATCAGCCACGGATTTACATGTATTCCCCATCCCGATCCCCGCTCCCACCTCCCTCTCCACCCGATTCCTCTGGGTCTTCCCAGTGCACCAGGCCTGAGCACTTGTCTCATGCATCCAGCCTGGGCTGGTGATCTGTTTCACCCTAGATAATATACATGTTTCGATGCTGTTCTCTCAAAACATCCCACCCTCGCCTTCTCCCACAGAGTCCAAAAGTCTGTTCTGTACATCTGTGTCTCTTTTTCTGTTTTGCATATAGGGTTATCATTACCATCTTTCTAAATTCCATATATATGTGTTAGTATGCTGTAATGTTCTTTATCTTTCTGGCTTACTTCACTCTGTATAATGGGCTCCAGTTTCATCCATCTCATTAGAACTGATTCAAATGAAATACTGTATTGGTCTTTATCTTTCTGGCTTACTTCACTCTGTATAATGGGTTCCAGTTTCATCCATCTCATTAGAACTGATTCAAATGAATTCTTTTTAATGGCTGAGTAATATTCCATGGTGTATATGTACCACAGCTTCCTTATCCATTCATCTGCTGATGGGCAGACAAACATCTAGGTTGCTTCCATGCCCTGGCTATTATAAACAGTGCTGCGATGAACATTGGGGTGCACGTGTCTCTTTCAGATCTGGTTTCCTCAGTGTGTATGCCCAGAAGTGGGATTGCTGGGTCATATGGCAGTTCTAATTCCAGTTTTTTAAGAAATCATGGAGGGACTTTTATGACATGCCAAGGAACTTAGACTTTATCTTGTCTGTGATTGGCAACCAGATTGCTGTTATCTTAAGAGGACTTGGATTCATCAGTTTTTCTCTGCACAGGATGATAGAAAATTTAAGACAATTTTCATAGTGCATTTCTAACAAGTATAGGGAACCCATGAAATGAATACTTGCCTACTTAAATTTATTGCTGGTTTCATTATATCTTTCCTTCCCTTGTTTTCTTTTAGTTTCATCCCCTTCTTTCCTTGCTTTTAAAGCTAAAAAATAACTTATTTCCCTAAATATTGGGATCCTTGAGTCTCTCTCTCCCAATTCAACTTCAACACTTAACCTCCTCATCCACCATATTGTAGCTCCTGAGTCTTCTTTCAGGTCTTATAATCCACCAAATTTGTTCTGAGCTGTATTCCTTTCCTAGGGCTTCTGTGATAAAGTACTGCAAACAGCAGATTGCCTTAAAAACACAGAAATTTTTTCTCTCATAGTTCTGGAGACCAGATGTCTAAAAGCAAGGTGTAGGCAGTGTTGATTTCTTCTAGAGGATCTTAGGGAAGAAGCTAGTTATTCCATGCCTTTCTCTTGATTTTTGGTCATTGTTGATAGTTCTTGGTGATTTTTTGGTCTCTAAATGCTTGAATTAGTCTGTTTTCACATGGCACTCTCCTTGAGTATGTCTGTCTCTGTCCAAATTTCCAAATTTCCCTCTTCTTATAAAGGTACCAGTCATCTCATCTCATCTCAATTTGATGGCATCTGCAAGGACACTTTTTTACATAAAGCCACATTCATAGGTACTGGGGGTTAGGACTTGAACCTGTCTTTATGCAGGACAAAATTCAACTCTCAACACGAGCTGGAGTTTGACTTAGCACTGGTTGTTTCCTCTGCCTAAGATGGTCTGCCTTCAGATCTTAGCATGGCTGACTCCTTGTTATCAAGTACCAGCCCAAATGTCCATTTCTGAAATCAAGAGTGATGCCACTCCACAATGTTTCCTTCTGTGATCGCATTCTATGCCTCACATCTTCTGTTTCCCAGTCAGTCTCTGTTACACCATCTGGTTTGATTTTCTTCATGTACCTTTAACTATCTGAAAGTATCTTGTACACATTTAAAAAAATCTGTGTCCTTGTATGAAGGTAATCTCTGCAAAGAGCAAGGACCTTGTCTGTTTAAATAACTACTGTAGCTCTAGGATCTAGAATAAGGTGACCACTCACAATCTCTGCTCATTGAAATTTATACTCAGGCAGTTATTTATAGCCATAACAATAATGGATAATCTGCAGTCACAAAAATCTCAATGACATACAATAATTGGCATTTGTTGCCACAGGGATTGGATCAGTTCAGTTTAGTCCAGTTGCTCAGTCATGTCCAACTCTTTGCGACCCCATGGACTGCAGCATGCCAGGCCTCCCTGTCCATCACCAAGTCCCAGAGCTTGCTCAAATTCCTGTCCATCGAGTCGGTGATGCCATCCAACCATCCCATCCTCTGTCATCCCCTTCTCCTCCCACCTTCAATCATTGCCAGCATCAGGGTCTTTTCAAATGAGTCAGTTCTTTGTATCAGATGGCCAAAGTATTGGAGTTTCAGCTTCAGCATCAGTCTTTCCAATGAATATTCAGGACTGATGTCCTTTAGGATGGACTGGTTGGTTATCCTTACTGTCCAAGGGACTCTCAAGTGTCTTCTCCAACACCATAGTTCAAAAGCATCAATTCTTTGGTGGTTGATTCAGAGATTGGATGGGTGGCCCTAATTGTCTGAACTGGGCTTACACATTTGGAGTTTGGCCGGAAGTAACTAACCTAGACTGGCCTAGATTGGCTTCAGCTGGGACACTTTGGACAACTCGGTTCTACAGTGTAGATCTTTCACCATCTGCAGGCTCGCTGAGGCAGGTTTCCATGTTTTCAGGCACACGACACAGAAGTGGAAATATATAAAATCTCTTGCAGCCTGTGCTCAGAACTGGTGTGAAAAGCCCAAAGCAAATCACATGACAAGGCTCAGATTCAAGGATGGAGAAATGAACATATCTCACTCTTTTGTGAGATAAACTGTAACACCACATAGTAAAGGGCATTATAGGGAAGAGCGAAAAATTGGGACCAGAAATACAATCTACTATATAAGTAATTTTAAAAGTTACCTTAACTCCCATTCTAGAAAAGTATGGGTTACAAATCAATACCTATACAAATGTAAGTTTTTCTTCATTTAAGAAAACCAAATAGACATTTCACTGTTTTTATATAGAAGTGGTTAAGTGTAGTAGAATCTGATTGCATAGATTTGAATCATATCTCTAGCATACACCAGCCTAAGAGTCATCTGTAAAATGAGGACAAGAATAATTTCCATCCGCTAAAACTTTGTAAGAAGGTAATATGTATAAAATGCTCAGCATTGAGAGCTTGGCTTATTGTCAGCATTCAATAAACGATTGCCACTGTTATTAGTATTGTTATTCATCACCTTTGAGGGAAAGAGTGAAATTTATGGCATTATGCATAAAATGCTTTTATGAATGCTGTATTATTGTAAGCACTAAAGTGTTCAGTACAAATTTAGTTGAAACATGTTTTCTTATAATTTTTCTGTGGCTGATTTGGTTGGTAAAAGTTACAATAAAAAATCTGCTGTCTCTATATACTAGAGATATAGAAAGATATACTCTCTTTTATACTATTTATATATCTATAGACTGAATAAAAGAAAGTCATAATCAGAATTAAGAGTAAGACCAGTATTTAATAAAGTGAGATATCTTGTGATTTATTAAAATTATACAAGAATTTAAGTTAATTTATAATGCTATTTATAAATGCTAATTTATAATATATAAAGCACTGATATCATGATAATCTCCTGATTGGTACTATTCCATCTATTTTACTAGAATCCAATTTGGAATCCATCTCACTATCTGAGAAGAATTATTTCAAAAGTATTCCTTCATTAGGATATATCTGATGGCTCAGCCAAAGAATATTGACTACTTATGAGGATAAGGTATTCCTGAAATTATAATGTAAGTCAGAAGTGTGTGAGAAGTCACTAAACCGAACATTGTTTTCCAATATCTTGGCTGAAGCTTCTCTTTCCATTATGGGATTAAGTTACATAAATAAGTAAGAAAGAAAAAAGGGAAGAAGGAAGGAACAGGGAGAGCAGGAGAAATTGAGGTAAGCTAGACTGTGAAAAATAAAGTGGTGAGGACAGAAGACCAAGGAGGGAGAATGGAAAGAAGAAAAGTGTTGCTGTTTTTTATGTCTGGAAAGATGATTGCACTATTTATTCATTCTTTTTTTTTTTCATGACTGTCTTCAGCATGCTTGGACAACTTCTCTTCCACATGACTTGCCAAATTCCAACAAGAACAGTAATATGAAGAAAAAACATTAATTTGAATTATATTAATTTTAGGAGAGTTTGCATTTTTTTTAAATATTGAGGCTTTCCATCAACATACTTATTCAATTATTCTTTTTTGAAAAATGACTTAATAGCTCTTAGAAATTTCTCTAATATGTTCTTGTTCATTATTTGTTACCAATTTCAATTTTTTTAATGATCATGTTGTTGAAAAAATTGTATATATTTTATGTGCAGGTTAAATCAACTCATTAATAGTGATCTTCGAGTTTTCTAAATTATTACTAGTTTCTTTCACATAACATATTTCTCGAAAAAGTATGCTAAAGTATGTCCTTGTATGAATATATAACTTTGTTTATAATTCTATTACTTTTTGCACCTCTAATTTGAATGCCACCTTATTAGGTTTATGCTTTTTTATTTATTTTTTAATTGAAGGATAATTGCTTTACAGAATTTTGCTGTTTTCTGTCAAACCTCAACATGAATCAGCCATAGGTATACATGTATCCCCTCCCTTCTGGACCTCCCTCCCGTCTCCCTCCCCACCCCACCCTCTAGGTTGATACAGAGCCCCTGTCTGAGTTTCCTGAGCCGGACAGCAAATTCCCGTTGGCTATCTATTTTACATAGGGTGATAATAACTTTCCATGTTACTCTCTCCATACAGCTCATCCTCTCCTCCCCTCTCGCCATGTCCATAAGTCTATTCTCTATGTCTGTTTCTCCAATACTGCCCTGCAAATAAATTCTTCAGTACCATTTCTCTAGATTCTATATATATGCATTAGTATACAATATTTATCTTTCTCTTTTTGACCTACTTCACTCTGTATAATAGGCTCTAGGTTCATCCACCTTATAGAATGGACTGAAATGCTTTCCATTTATGGCTGAGTAATATTCCGTGGTGTGTATGTACAACTTCTTTATCCATTCATCTGTCAACAGACATCTAGGTTGCTTTCATATTCTAGCTATTGTAAATAGTGCTGCAATGAATATTGGGATACATGTGTCTTTTTCAGTTTTGGTTTCCTCAGGATATATGCCTAGTAGTGGGATTGCTGGGTCATATGGTGGTTTTATTCCTAGTTTTTTGCATGTCTTTTTTTTTTTAATCATTTAAGGAGCATCCTTGTTCATTAAAGCTTTTTATCATATAGTTTTTATATGATATTTATGATAAATATTTTTATATGATAAAGTTATATTGATAAATAAAGTTTTATATGATAAAGTTTTATAAGATAAATATTTATATAATAGATAGTTTTTATCTATTAAAGCTTTTTATCATATAGTTAGTGTTGTCTAATGTTAATATTGCTAACCCTCCTTTTAATTAGCATTTGGTTGTGTGTGTGTTTTGCTGTTTCAACCTAGCTCTACTATTTCCTTTATCTGTACATCTCTCAGGATATATATCTGGTATTTGTTTCTTTTTTATAGATAGTCTTAAAATTATTTTTAAGAGCAAATTTTATGGAGTTATTTTTGTTCTTATATGTGTTTTGTGATTTTTATTTACTTTAAAAATAGATTTGTTTTTACTCTGTTCTTTTATCTTTAGAGCTAAATACTTAATATAGTAATTTGTCTTAGATTCATATATATGTAAATTTATAATGTATTTTTAAATTTAAAAAGTATATATTTTTATATTTAAAAATCTCCTGAACAATTTTAGATTTATAGAACAAAAATGAGAAGTTTCCATATATCTCACCCAGTCCCTCCAATTATTAATTTCTTAATTTAACATGGTATTTGTTATAATTATTGAACTAATACTGAGAGATAATTATTAACTAAAGTCCATATTTTATTCAGACTTCCTTAGTTCTTACCTAATGTTCATTTTCGTTTCCAAAATCCCATCCAGGATAACACACTGCCTATACCTGTCATGTCTTGTCTGATAGTCTCCCAGGCTTCCATTGTTTTTGATGACCTGGACAACTGTGAAGAGTTCAGTTGAGTTGAGTTCAGTTCAGTTCAGTCACTCAGTCGTGTCCAATTCTCTGCGACCCCATGAACCGCAGCACGCCAGGCCTCCCTGTCCATCACCAACTCCCGGAGTCCCCAAAACCATGCCCATTGAGTCGGTGATGCCATCCAACCATCTTATCCTCTGTCATCCCCTTCTCCTCCTGCCCTCAATCTTTCCCAGCATCAGGGTCTTTTCAAATGAGTCAGCCCTTCGTATCAAGTCAATTCTGCCAAATGCCCCTCAGTTGTAATTTGTTTCTGTTTCTCCAGTGATTAGACAGGGGTTGTAGGATTTGAAGAGGAAGATCACAGAAGTAACATATTTTTTTTGCTGCATCATGTCAAGTGTATGGGTTTCCCTGGTGGCTCAGTGGTAAAGAATCCACCTGCCAATGTAGGAGATGCAGCTCGATCCCTGGGTTAGGAAGATCCCCTGGAGTAGGAAATGGCAACCTACTCCAGTATTCTTGCATGAAAAATCCCTATCCATGGGGTTGCAAAAGAGTCAGACATGACTGGGCGACTAAACAACAGCAGTTATTGATATTTACATCAATCATCTTGCTATCCACTATTTGCTTTCTATTTATTTCATCTGTTTTTTTTTTTTTTGGTTCATTTTCAAGTTTTCCTTCTTTTAAAAATTATTTTAGTACTTTAAATTTTCCATTATACTCCCCTCTTTGGATTATTAACCTTCTGTTTTTTTATATTTTTTAATGGCTATTCTACAATTTTGAATGTGTTTCTTGAACTTACTATGGTCTAATTTCAAATAACATACCATTCCACGTAGACAGTATAAAACCTATTCCAGTACACTTTTATTAATATTTCCTCAGTCTTATCCATTTCACTATGTTGTTGTGCATTTTTATACATGTATTACAAATTATAAACAATATACATTAACTTTGCTTTATACAGTCAACTTAAAAACTGTTAAAGATGAGAAATATGTCTTCCATATTTATCCACATGTTTACAATTTCTAGTGCTCTTCAGTCCATTGTTTAAATCCACATTTCAATCTCATATTTGCTTTCCACCTGAAGAACCTCCTTTGACCTTGTAGTACCGCGCTACTGGTGTTTGTCGTAAGAGGGGGCTTAAGTGGTGGGCTTGGACTTGGTGGGCTTCTTGGGCTTCCTGGATGGCTCAGTGGTGATGAGTCAGCCTGCCAATGCAGGGACATGAGTTCTATCCTTGGTCTGGGAAGATTCTGCATGCCATGGAGCAGCAACTAAGCCCAAGTACCACAACCACTGAGCCTGTGCTCTAGGGCCTGAGAACCGCAACTGCTGAGCCACATGCCACAATTACTGAAGCCCTTGCATCCACAGCCTGTGCTCCACACAACAGAAGCCACCCCAAAAAGAATCTTGCACACTCCACAGAGAGAGTCCCTGCTTCTGCAATATAGAGAAAAGTCTGCACAGTAACGAAGACTCAGCACAGGGAAAAAGAGAGTAAAATTATTTTTAAAAAGTACTCATCTTTATTTTGGCAAGATTATACATATATAAGACTGCTAATTATTGGCCCATAGGTCACTAAATCTCTGTAATTTTGTTTTTCTCTCTGTTAAATTTCCATAGTTTTTATTCCACATTTTCAAGTTCACTGATCTCTTTTGCAATTTCTAATCTGCAGTTGAATTCATCTGGTTTATTTTTCATTTCGGATGATTTTTGTTTATCCTCAGGACTTTACTTGTATAATTTTTACACTTACAATTTCTCTTATTAATTCATATGTACCTTTATAATCTTGTCCATAGCTATGATATTCAGAATACCTATTTTAACATCCTGGTCTCTTATTTCATAATTAATATCAAAACTGAATCTGTCTCTTTTTACTTCTGCTTTAGGGCCACATTTTCCTGCTTCTTCCATTATCTGAAAGTTTTGGATATTGGACATTGTGAATTTTACATTCCTGAGTGCTATTTTTTATTGTATTGCTTAAGTATGGCAATACTTAAATTCCTTTCAGACTTGTTTAGTCTTTTTGAGGCTTGCATTGACGTGTATTTAAGTCAGGTCTAGAGCAACCTTTAATAAAGGGTGGAGATCCTGAAACTTAACTGTCCCAGGACCCATTCTCTCAGATTTCATAATTTTGTGCTCACTATTGATTGATATCTACAAATATTTGTCTCACACATTTTGTTATGTTTTCTAGTTATTTACAGTGAGATGGCAATTCCCACATCAATCTTTTGTAAATGTAGAGAGAAGATCCTGACTTTAAATAATCTTAAATAAATTCCTTTCCCCACCCCCAATGATTGCATCTCACATTAGTAACAGCTTAGAATTTTATTTTTTTCCCTTCCACATTAGCATATTCAATTTTCATGCATTAAACCAACACAGATAAGTAGAAGTAACTAAGATATGGAGAACATAACCATGACAGACAGCCAACAATACAGAATCTCCAGATCACCTAGATGAATTACTCTATAATTTCGGAGAAAATTAGTCAGATGCAAGTAATATTCTATAGGACTTATTGATAACATAAGAGCCACTGAGAATAAGCAATATAAAACAAATAAAAACATACAGAAATTATTCTAGTGCTGTCTTACAAATGCCTATAAATGCTTAGTATAATAATAATTTACAGTCTAGTTAGGATAGTATATCACATTTCCATCTTCTTGTTAAAGAAGATTTGTGTACAGAGTTGAGAGGTTTATATCTGTAGTATATGACTTGGCCTTGAGGGTCATCCTTCCTCCTTTCTACCAAGAGCAGCAGTCAATTGTGTTAATAATTCTGGCAGATTGAGGTGAATGTACAAAGGCTGTTATATTGTAGGTTTAGCACAAGTCTGTGATCATGCAAAAATAAAAAGTGCTCACTAGTTTTTTTCATCTAAAATAATAAAAAGGTAATGTGATCGTATTGGAGATTAATGATGGCTGTTCCTGGAAGGTGCTTAGAGCCTCCTGACATTTCTTGTCATTGGTGTTAAGAAAATGGAATAGAGTGGATTCATGTCCTACAAGCTGTTCCATTGGTGGTACATCAGTACTCAACACTGCCTCATGAGCACTTGTCTAATTATAACGTGGCCTCGTGATAAGCTGTTTTTGCTTCTGAACATACTCTACAGTGAATGAATTGTTCTGGATGTACATACTCATTGTTTTAAAACATTGTATATTTCTGTTTAGCACTACAATTCTGGTTATTGCTATGATTTGTGTGGGTTTTCAGTAGATAATAATGCAGGCCAATTCAAGCTAATGCACACGCAATCGATGTCTTGCAAGCTTTTCATCATACTCTCTTCCTGTACAGATCAATCACTAATGAAGGTATCCAATTACTTTCTTTGGAGTGTGTTTGGGAATAGCATTAAGTGAAGATCTTGATATGGCCACCTGTTTATAACTGTGTATTATTCATGAGACTTTTCCTGTGTGTATTAAATGCTGCAGCAGCAGAGATCCCCAGCAGACCTTGGCTGGTTTTGCTTGTGGCGCACTGCAGTAGAATCTTTGTGCTCACTGGAAGGATGCAGTATTTTCTTCTGCAGAAAGCTATGTGAGGACAGGGAAATATGTTTAATAATTTAAGGTTCAGGAGGAAAACAGACATCTTAGAGATGATTCTTAGTCACTCTCTGTGATGTAAAGAGCACGTAAATCAACACATCTTCTTTAATCAAACTGATGCTACTATTTCAGTCTTACATGTCCTAAATATGTCAATGCTTCTCCTTGATCTGAAAGATTCACTTAGTCAAGAAAACAAATACTTTCATTCACCAGAACTGTGAAGCATAACTGATAAAACCTTCAGAAGGAAATAATTGTTGTTGTTCAGTCACTCAGTCGTGTCCAACTCTTTGTGACCCCATGGCCTGCAGCATGCCAGACTTCCACATCCTCCATTATCTCCCGGAGCCTGTCCAAACTCATGTCCATTGAGTCAGTGATACAGAAATAATTATTCAACAAAAAAGATAGCTCTTTCATGTACTGAAACAGTATGATGTACCCAATGATCAAAAAGGCATTCCTACTTCACATTGAACTGTTTTATGGGTTTATGATAGTTTCCTTCTAGTTCAATTCTTTGGGTTCGTTGGAGAGTGTTAGTCACTCAGCCACGTCCAACTCTTTGCGACCTCATGAGCTGTAGCCCACTAGGCTCCTCTCTCCATGGGATTCTCCAGGCAAGAATACTGGAGTGAGTAGCCATTCCCTTCTCCAAGAATGGCTGAATCTTCCCACGTGATCTTCCCAACCCAGGGATTGAATCTGGGTCTCCTGCATTACCAGCAGACTCTTTACCATCTGAGCCACCAGGGAAGTACGTACTAAGTAAAAAGTGAAAGTCAACATAGGGTTGGAAACTACTTCTTGTAACACCTGTATAGCTAATGAAGAGCAAATTATAATAGGATATTATATTAGAGTGATATGCTCTCTACTGTATAACAATTTTTCTGGTTTGAACTCTAAAGAATATGGTGTGAATTTTTTTTAAAAAAGATTTGAAGATTTGTCTAGAAATTTTGAAAAGAGATTTGGGTCATCCCTCAAGCGTTCTTATTTTTCTTCATAGCTTAGGAAAAGGAGATACAATGTGATCTGACTGTTGCCTGCTTTAATCATAAAATATGATTATAATTTAATCATTAAATATGATTACCTGAACCAGGCTCTTCTATCTTATTGCTTATCATTCACTGATTGTTGGCCTTCCTTGCTTCATAACAGATGGCCTGCCTCTTCATCCAAGTACAGTCAGTGGAAAGAAAGTTAAAAAGGATAGAATTTAGTTACATGGCCAGCCTTAACTGGAAAAAAAAAAAAAAAGGTTATCAAGTATTTATTCCAGAAGGCCATGTATCTAGCTAAGAGGCAGGAATGCTATTACCATATAAGAATGGGAGAATATGTTTGAGGAGCTAATAGTCACTTGTAATATACTCAGAGTCTACTTAATGAAGAGACTTAGTTATAAAATAAACTTTTATCTAAAGCTTTCACTTAGTAAAAGGAATTTATTGAACAGTATTTACTCTTGTGCCTTGAATTTTCTGCAGTTTTGCCCTTCAAGATGACAGAGTATAGTGCCCATTTGGAAAGGAGTCCACTATTTCTGTTTCCACTGGATGGACTGTAAGCTTTGAGATCATTATACTCAGTATGCTTGATGATGGATTTTCAAGTGCTCAGTCTGGATTGTGGCAGCAAAGTTGTGATTTTCTCAACAGGAGAACTTCAAGTAATTGGGAGTTGAAGCAAGAGAGGAAGAATGGGACTGACGTGTGAAAATATTTTCCTAATTGCGTGCATACTGCTAGCGTGTGGTCAAAGGCCAGACCGAGTCCTGTGGTGATCATCAATATAGCAGCTGTGGTACATTTACTTCCATTAATAATCTGAGTTGTCACATATACCAACTTTTATATATCATTTTATCAATGGTCTGTTCTCCCACCTAGATGACAAGTTCTTGAAGTCAGAGACTCTGTATTTTAACTTGGTTTTTGTACCTAAATACACTACTTGGGTCACTCAACTAGAGCCAGACATCTTGAAGTGCAAAGTCAAGTAGGCCTCAGGAAACATCAATATGAAAAGCTAGTGGAGGTGATGGAATTCCAGCTGAGCTATTTCAAATCCTAAAAGATGATGCTGTTAAAGTGCTGCACTCAATATGCCAGCACATTTGGGAGACTCAGCAGTGGCCACAGGACTGGAAAGGGTCAGTATTCATTCCAATCCCAAAGAAAGGCAATGCCAAAGAATGTTCAAACTACTGCATATTTGCACTCATCTCACATGGTAGCAAAGTAATGCTCAAAATTCTCCAAGCTAGTCTTCAACAGTACATGAACAGAGAACTTCCGGATGTTCAAACTGGATTTAGAAAATGTAGAGGAACCAGAGATCAAATGGCCAACATCCGTTGGGGTATAGTAAAAGCAAGAGAATTCTAGAAGAACATCTACTTCTGCTTCATTGACTATACTAAAACCTTTGACTGTGTGGATCACAACAAACTGTGGAAAATTCTTCAAGAGATGGGAATACCAGATCACCTTATCTGCCACCCGAGAAATCTGTATGCAGGTCAGGAAGCAATAGTTAGAACCAGAAATGGAGCAACAAACTGGTTCCAAATTGGGAAAGGATTGTGTCAAGGCTGTATATGGTCACCCTGCTTATTTAACTTAAATGCAGAGTACATTATGCAAAATGCCAGACTGGATGAAACACAAACTGAAATAAAGATTGCTAGGAGAAATATCAATAACCTCAGATATGCAGATGACATCACCCTTATGGCAGAAAATGAAGAGGAACTAAAGAGCCTCTTGATGAAAGTGAAGGAGGAAAGTGAAAAAGCTTAAAACTCAACATTCAAAAAACTAAGATCATGGCTTATGGTCCCATCACTTCATGGCAAATAGTTGGGGAAACAATGGAAACAGTGACAGACTTTATTTTCTTGGATTCAAAAATCACTGCAGATGGTGACTGCAGCCATGAAATTAGGATGCTTGCTCCTTAGAAGAAAATTATGACCAACCTAGATAGCATATTAAAAAGAAGAGACATTACCGGCAAAGGCCTGTCTAGTCAAAGCTATGGTTTTTCCACTAGTCATGTATGGAGGTGAGATTTGGACCATAAAGAAAGCTGAGTGCCAAAGAATTGATGCTTTTGAACTGTGGTGTTGGAAAAGATTCTTAGGAGTCCCTTGGTCTGCAAGGAGATCAATCCTAAAGGAAATCATTCCTGAATATTTATTGGAAGGGTTGATGTTGAAGCTGAAGCTCCAATACTTAGGGCATTTGATGTGAAGAACTGACTCATTGAAAAAGACCCTGATGCTGGGAAAGATTGAAGGCAGGAAGAGAAGGGAATGGCAGAGGATGAGATGGTTGGATGGCATCACTGACTCGATGAATATGAGTTTGAGCAAGCTCCAGGAGTTGGTGATGGACAGGGAAGCCTGGCATACTTTAATCCATGGGGTGCAAAGAGTCAGACATGACTTAGCAACTAAACTGAACTGAATGCTACTTGGAAGGGCTTCCCAGGTAGAGCTAATGATAAAACACCCATCTGCCAATGTAGGAGACATAAGAGACATGGGTAAGATCCCTGGGTAGGGAAGATCCCCTGGAGAAGGGCATGGCAACCCACTCCACTATTCTTGCCTGGAGAATCCCAAGGGCAGAGGAACCTGGCAGGCTACAATCCATAGGGTTGCACAGAGTATGACATGAGTTAGCATGTATGAATGCACACTACTTGGAAACGTGAACAGACTGGTTTGATGGTATATATGAGACAGTCTATGCTATAAGAATTTTAGCACAAAAAGAAAATGAGATGCTATTTTCCATATTTTCAGCTAAAGTCTGAATGAATAAGCTTTAATTTACAGCTCATCTTAAACAGTTCTTATTATACAAATTGCCAAGCTAATTTACCAAAGAAAAGAACCAAAGCTTACATAGTTAACAAGTAGTATTTACTATTTTCTTTAATATCTAAAAAGTACAATATTATAAGATTTCCTAAAAATAATTCTTTACATAGTTTTTGGAAGGTTAGTGGCAAACATGATTTATAATTAAAAGACATAATTTTCAAACTAAAATCAGTTCATAGTCTTTATGGATTTTACAGAAGCAAGTTAAGATTCAGTTTAAGTATATGAAGCAGTTTCCACAATAAAGCTTTTCCAAGAAATAGAAAACTGAGAAGCTTAAACAAAGCACCATCTGTTACCATGTCACCAAATTAACACTGACTCCTCCCTGGTCCCCATCACATGATGGAGAATGGGAGGAGAGAGGGAAGGAACACTTATAATAAGAAACAGAACCCTGAAATTACATTTGCTTAGGGAATCCCCCAAAGGCATCTTGGTCAGGTTAATACATTTCTGAGGAGCAGAAATAGATTGTAATAGTTAAGGCTCAATCAAGATCATGCACTCATAATAAAATACAACTACTGATATTTAAGTAATATTGAATGCCATACAACATATTTAAAACTTGTCATTAAGTCAACAGTATACCTATTTTCTTTTTGAATCCTTTAGCACTGGAGGCACAAAGAAGTCAGTCTTAAGACAATGGAGTAAATACCAGAATCCTAAACTATAGAGATGCCTGTGACCAAATTTTATTACATGAAAACAACTATTTGTGCCTATCTTTAAAATTAATTTTACTAGTGAAAATTAATGCTTAGGATTTTAAAGTTTTTCAAACAGAAAGTATTTTACAGAGCATTATGTATGTGATGAAATAAAAACAAGACAAAAAATTTTGGAAAAATAAATGAGAAATGGAAAGTTAACTTGCATACACTAATGTTATAAAACACTACCACTAACAAACACATATTTTGATCTCCTAGTTCAGAGGTCCACATGGTTTTAGTGATTTATTTTTTTCTTAAAGTTATATATAAAAAAAATGAAGTGCCGTGAAAAGTAGTTAAAGTGACTACTATTTTCCAAGGAGAAATGAGATAAATTTGAAAATGTAGGCCATAAATTTAGTTCCCTTTATGGTCTAGGAACCTGTGCTCTTAAAAGAGCCGGTCCTTAACTGAAACTGGCCAAAGAGATAAGACACTGGGAACCCAAGAGCAAAGAAATAACTAACTCCCAGACCAAATGTAAAATAAAACCAAAACAATCAAAAACAAAATCTGGGCTCTAATCAATCTTTTTCAAAAATGGTTTGGATCCGCAGCCCAATAGTCTCTCTGACTGATCTCAAAGGCACTTCTAAGAACTGTTTTTTCCCTTCCCCTGACTGGTATCTGTCTAGGCTAGTTTATGATTCAATGGCCTGTAGCACTGTATTATTTTTTAAAACACCGTCCCACTTTAAGAAAGTACTTGTTTATTTGTAATTAAGTCCTATTAGTGGTGACTTGAATCCCATCAAGTTAAAGTAAACATAAAACATATAAGGAAGTTCCTTTTCCTACTAATTTCTGCCATTAGCTCCTTCTTCCCCTAGAAGTACACAGCATATAAGCCATATAGAGAAAGCAAGTATTGGAATATTAAACAATAATTTTAACCTAATTTAACTCTGCAGTAATATTAAGGGGTTGTCTTGGTTAGATTGAATATTTAGGGATAAATGTAAGTTGGACATGGGATCTTGTGAGCACAAGCTAATCTTTCATGGGTTATAAACAGTTGATTATTAAGTGAAATCTTTACTCTCTTAAACTTTTAACATTTGGGGGACATGTAAAAAAGGTGAAAAGGAAGTAAAAGGGATTATACCTGGCTTTGAATTATTGACACTCCCTCAGCTTTATCAATATAGGAATCTTCTTTGATAGCTTGAACTTCCCTGTCACCACCTATCATATGAGTATCTGAAGTACTTTTGTCACTTTGCCTCAAACGGTAACTTTTATAAGCACGCTGAATGATGGTTGCTGAGACTACCTCTTGTTTTCGTTTCAGAGTAGTTGTAATTGGCTCATATGTGATCTTAAAAGTGTTGGTTAATGTAAATCCTGATTCCATCTCTGAAAGAACTTTCTCCATGCTCAGATCTTTACCCATAACTCTCTTTGTTAAAGCAAGTAAGACGTCAAGGCAATGAATTCTGTCTCCAACAGCCATGGGAAGATCCATGGCAACAAGCTGGCCCTTGTTTGGTTTTGCCATGAAAAGAGGAGGATCAAGAGCAGCTGCAAAGTCTGAAAGCTTGCTAGAGTCTATGTACTGGGTTCTATCAGGATCGAACCTCTTCCATACCTGAAAGAATTTCCTAAAATCTTCCTCACTCAATGTCTTGGCTTGTTTTTTAGAAGCAATATTTAAAACCTCCATGACAACAACAATGTACATGTTTACAATGATCAGCCTAGATAAGATGATGTAACTGACAAAATAAATAATCCCAAGAAAGGGATTGCCACAGTCTCCTCTAACCTGAGTCCCAGGGTTAATTTTATCAGGATCACAGTCAGACCATTTACTACTGAAAATTGCCTTGAGCAGCCCATCCCAACCAGCAAATATTGTAACTTGGAAAAGACAGAGCATACTGCTGCCAAAGGTTTCAAAGTTGGACATATCATCAATTCCAGCTTCCTTTTTAACATAGGCAAAATTATACATTCCAAAGATGGCATAGATAAACATGATCAGGAAGATGAGAAGACTGATGTTCAACAAGGCAGGGAGGGACAGCATCAAAGGAAGCAGCAGATTATGGAACAGCTTTAGTCCTTTCTCAGGATGCAGAATGTGGATGATCCGTGAGAGAAGTATCAGTTGCACAAGGGAAGGAGATACAAGGTAATATCCTACCATCAGAGGCAGAAATAGTCCTTGGTGTAGGAAAAAATAAAGCAGGCAATACAATTACTTAGAGGAATATAAATTATTTTACATTTGTTTTTTTCTATATGTTCAGATAATTAATCCTTCCCCTATAACATTTGGCACACATTGAAAGTTTGGCTTAGCCAAATGCTAATAGTGGCAATGTTCAGCATCTAACAAATTTGGATGAGAATCTGGATGAGAATTATTTCTGCCATTATTTCCAGGGTATTAGGGATCAGACACTTCTGGAGTCACAGATGGCATGTATCCGTAATGTAGGACAGTAGTCATATTTTTTTTTCTGATTGCAGTTAGATCCAGCAATTTAGTTCAAACCAACTTTTACTGGATACCTAATAAAGGTACCATGAAAATATGCAAAGGTAAATGACATGACTCCTATCCTCAAAGACCATATGATACAGACAGTAGAGGTAGACACTTAAACTAATTATCATGCAAAGCAGAAAGACCTAGTTGATAAATATAATTGAAAAAATACTTTGCATTCAGATTCATAGGTTAAATTTGGTTTATTGACTTCATAAATACCATATGAACCCTTAGGAATTTTAAATGTGAATAAACAAGTCTTGATCTAGAAGTTTTCTTTCTCGCTGTGGTGAGAAGAGAACTATGAGAGTGAGATATATAACTATAACAAGGTGAAATTATAATTACCATAAAAAAAAAAACATAAGGAATGCTCTCTGGAAGTACCAGAGACAGTGTGGTTCATTTTGAGTTGAAAAGATGGAGAAGGGGAAAATTCTATGAAGCTTCTAAATGAGATGGTATATTTGCTGAATCTGGAAGGATTGTGTCTCACATTTCTGTTAATTTGGTTACTGGCAATGATGGCATTCTCTCTGATGTTATATCTTATATATATCCCCCTCTCCACAGTGCTTTAGTGAACCTTCTACTCTGGCTCAAATTTTCATTTCTCCTCAAATCTTCCAAACTCTTACATTGCAGGAGGTTTCCCCCTTTAATTGTAAACACATCTTTACTGCCTGTTCACTAAGATTTTAGGTAAGAAAGGAAGTGAAGAAAATTGTCTCTATCTTGAGGATACTACTTCCGCTCAAGCACAGACAGCTCATTCTTTCCCACTCAATATTTCTCAGTGTAGAAAGATGGAACAAGCTAGCATCTTTCCAAAGTGATTTCCAGATACTTCTCTTTCACATTAATTTTATAAAGAAAAAAATTTTGACAGTTTGTGGATCATGCCATTCAACTATAACATCTACCATTCCTTAGCTCTATGATCCGTTCACTCCCCCTCATTCATATTCGTTGCAGACTTTAGTACACGGCTCACTGGTGTCCATTCCACCCCAGCACAGCACCTACCATCAACAGTCCATTGAAAGGCTAGTCTTTCAGTCTTTGGCTTTGTTAACTTTAATACTCTCCATCATTTTACTTTAGTTATACCTATCTATCAGTATGTTCTGAACGCAGGATATCTGACCTTCTGAGATATTTCCTCTCCTTCTAGACGTCTGATTCAATTATTCTCATTTCAACCTACAGGGCTCCTTACTTTCATTTTCTTCCATTTTCCTTCTTTCAGCTCTCTCCTGATTTCATGTGCTTTTCTAGGAAGCTTCTTGCAATTGTCCATCAGTGTTGATTGCACTGCCTCTATTACCAGCTGAACGAGCTAATTTTCTGGAGGTAAAACTGGGCAGAAAGTTTATCCACATTTTCACTACTGACTGCCTAGAATAGTACTTGACAGTAACAGAGATATTGTCCATACTCTTATGGAGATAACATTCTAGTATGTGTCTTATGGGAGGCAGACAGTAAACCTTTTCTGCCTAGAACACTTTTATCCTAGATTCTTGGCTAGCTCCTTAACCAGTGGCTCCCCATTTAGTTTCTTGCCTCTTCTGTGAAGCTTTCTCTGACCTCTACTTATTGATTATGTGCTTCTCACTTTGTTGTGGTGCCGGGGCGCCCTGTGCTTCTTATCTTACCAATACCTTAATAGCACATTAACATGTACTATTTAATTATATGTATCCTTTGATAGATTATAAACTATGTATATATAGGAATTATGCCTACCTCATTCGCTACTGAATTCTTTGCATATAGCATAATATCTATTCAGAAAGAGGATAATCAAATATATTTGTTAAATAAAGGACTGAGATCTCCAGAGTAAGAGAAAACTTGTGACCAATTCATAAAAGCCTAAAACTCTAGTGTTGTGAAACTAGTAAACAATTTTAGAGATTAGAGGAAAGAAAACAATGAGTTTGAAAGGTTCTATCACACTAAAACATAAAGGTCCTGCGAGTGTCATCTTAAATAAATAATGTATGTGATATACTGAAGGGATAATTAAGCATTTACCTGGTGGTCTGTGTAATAAAGTCTATGTATTAATTCAGAAAGTATTTTTTCAGGATGTTATATATCTGTCAGGCATGTGTACATGTGTAAATGTAAAAATGTAAGGCATTCCCTGGTGACTCAGATGGTAAAGAATCTGTCCATAATGTGGGAGACCCGAGTTTGATCCCTGGGTGAGGATGATCCCTTAGAGAAAGGAATGGCTACCCACTCCAGTATTCCTTGGGGAAGTTGGGGCTTTCCTGGTGTCTCAGATGGACTAATACTTCCACTTTTTTCAAGGCATTCCTGCTGGAAATAAAAAGAGTTCCCCCACCCCCGCACCGTTGTGTTTATTAAAGAGACTATACCTCAGAAGATGATTACTATAAAAGGTTGACTGAATTAATATTATTACAAATGAAAATCTGACTAAACAAAATCTTACCTGTGATAGAGAAAACAACCACCATGAAGTCAAAAATGTTCCATCCACTGGTGAAATAGTTACAATGGAAAATGATGAGCTTTAGTACACATTCTCCAGTATATAGCATAACATAAACTGAGTTAATCCAAAACAGAGCAGTGTCGATTTGGGGGCTCTGTTCATCACTTTGTATCATAACGGTTATTGCTTGGAAGCATATAAGAGTCATAATGATGATATTAAAAACTCGACTTGTTACCAAGTCAAAGATGAATCGTTGGAACTTGTTCTGTGTATAAAGGAAAAAGGTGTAATATTCTTATTAATAAGATACTTATACACATTGTCTTTAGATTTACAACTTCCCTCCCAGCATAAATAGTAGAATACGTGAAAACTAAGATTTTACCAAACTATAATTACAGCATATAGTCAAAGCAAATAAACAAAAGACTATCAAAAGTTGTGTCAAAGAACACCTTTAAAAAATCATGTCAAAAGCATTTGTTGTTAAGAATTTTAAAAACACATCTTCATTTGTAACAGAATATATAAAGGAAACTTTTTCAGAAAGCTAAAAAATCTAGATGTTTCCTTACTTCTGGGTGGGGTACTGGTTTCTGAGAGTCTTCATACATCAGCTTCTTCAGGGCACGGTACTGCTTCTTCTGTTTGACTGTTATAAAGATATTTGAGCCTCCATGGTAAAGCAATGAAAGAAAAAGATATTAAAATCATATTTAATCCACATTTCACCTTATATTAATATGCATTTTCTAAAGCTTGGCAATTATTGATTTAATCCTCTAAAGAATGCATAACTGCAATGGGCTATATAATGTTTAAACATGTCTGACCTTCTGCACAAAAATCCATACAAAATACAGAGTATACACTGGAAATGATTGATATTCAATTATATTTTGATGCATTTTGCTATGGGTAGTCAACCCTATTTTAATTTTTTAGTTACTGGGACCTACCTCTTGTTAGAGACAAAATAGAAACAGCAGAGGATATCTGGAAAGGTTACTAAGAATAGTTAACCTCAAAAGCTGAACTTGATTTGTACCTTTCAATAATCAAGAAAAAATAGAATTGGTCATATACTTGTTTTTATATGTTCACAGGTTACTTAATTTTCCAAATACTATCAGAAGATATCTTTTCATTATTATTCCAAAAGCACCTAGGGCTTACCCCTTCACAATACCTTCTAGGAATTATTCATTTTTGTGTTTTTAGTGTTAAGTTCAGTATCTTATATAGGAAAAGCAAAGTGAATAAGAGGTGAACATTTAATGTGTTAATCTAGGAGTTAGGAATTGTTACTGCCCATGTCAGGACTGGGTCACTTAAATTGACGGGGTTCACCAATTTGAAGCCCCTGGGCAAATCCTAGGATGTTATTCCACTGGGCTGAAATCCCTAAGAAGCTGAAGCATACAGTCCAATGACCACTGATCCTTCTGCATGCATGCATGCTAAGTAGCTTCAGTCCTTCTGCTGCTAAGTCGCTTCAGTTGTGTCTAACTCTGTGCAACCCCAAAGATCGCAGCTCACCAGGCTCCCCCATCCCTGGGATTCTCCAGGCAAGAACACTGGAGTGTGTTGCCATTTCCTTCTCCAATGCATGAAAGTGAAAAGTGAAAGGGAAGTCACTCAGTTGTGTCCGACTCTTGGCGACCCCATGGACTGCAGCCTACCAGGCTCCTCCATCCATGGGATCTTCCAGGCAAGACTACTGGAGTGGGAAAGCCCATCTAATTACTCTAATCCCATCTAATTAGTGCAGACTCAGAATGATTTGTTTACCAGATTCTACACCACATTGATGACTTTGCTAACTAGGAAATTTCAAGATTAAACTATTCTTTTCTTTGATTGACTAGAAGCCATTTCTACACTTAATAGAAAGTAGATCCCTGGGGTTAAAATAAGTGGATTTACATGACATTTGAAGCATTTGTATTAACAGAAGCCCTGAAGGGAGTCTTCGTGTGGAGATGAAACTGAACAGGGGTTTTTCAATTCTGCCTCTGAATTTTCTTATTTGTTCCAAGGAACTTCTACTTAGGTCACCTAATTAGGATTTATGACTCTCTACTTTCAGCAGAATACTCCAGTATTCTTGCCTGGAGAATCCCTTGGAGGGAGGAGCCTGGTAGGCTACAGTTCACCGGGTCGCAGAGTTGGACACGACTGAGCTACTTTTCACTTCACTTTCACTTTTAGCAGAAAAAGCCATTTCAACTGACAAAGATGTCTCTGCTGGGTACAATTCTGAATCACTTTGAGTACATCAAAGAGTAAAAAAGTGTGGTTTATTTTTCTTGAACATCTTCACATATTTGTGCAGATATAACAATGCTATTTTTCAGCATGTCATGATTTACAAACACATACACGGAAACAGTTGTAATGTTTAATGTTTAAACTTGTCTGTGCTTATTTGAATATAGAAAAGAATGTAAAGATAAGCATTTTAGCAATATTCAATCTGCAGGAACATAAATAATTTTTTAAAGGTTAAGTACCAAATAAAAATGCTATTAAGCTGAATCTAAAACCAATTATTTGAAGCAGGATGTTTCCCCCCCCCCCCCCCAATTTGTGCATTGACTGACAAAGAATATTTATACTTATCTTTATTTTATGCTTGTGGAAATTGGCAACAATAGCACCAATCAACATACTCAGAGGAAGAAATAATCCGATGATAATAAAGTCAATAAAGTAACAATACATATAGATGTTGTTTTCAAAATTAGGTTGCATATCTACCTAAAAGTTAAAAAAATAAGCAAAATAAGGCAGAGCACAGAGGATTTTTAGCGCAGTGAAAATATGCTATATGATACCCTTATAACTAAGGGTATATGTCATTATACATTTGTCCAAACCCATAGAATGCACAACACTGAGTGAATTTGGGGTGATCATGATGTGTTAGTGTAGGTTTATCTTTGGTAAAAAAAATATAGCATTGTGGTGAGTGATATCAATAATGAGGAGGCTATGCATTTGTGAGGGTAAAGGTATATAGGAAATCTCTGTAACTCCCTCTCAATGTTGTAGATCTAAAGCTGCTCTGAAAAAAATATGTTTTTAAAAATAAAATACATGAAAAAGTGAGAAAACAGCAAAATATTGACACTGACTTTTTAAAACATAAGATTTAGAAAATATTTTAGGACAAGAAAATCTAACAGTACTACTTGAGGCAGTATTTCCTCTTTGTTCTTTGGTAAAGAGATATCACTGCTTTTATTTGAATTTTAAAGTTTATTGCATTGGTTTAATCTTTGTTATGATAATCTTCAAATGTGCCTATTGGGCTTCAACCATTGTATATAATTCTGGAAGGAGTTCATTGTTCATGAAATATTCAATCTGAAATGAACTTTCTGTCTAGCATAAACATGTGCTATTACCATGTTAATTACTCAATTATTGCTTGTGTCCTGTCCTTGAATTGCAAAAATGACTTAGCCAAACTTGAGGATGGTTCTCGGATTGTACAGTACTTACATCAGTAGAATCAACTGCTGAATTCATAATAGTGATCCATCCATTAAATGTTGCCTGTAAAAATGGCATGTATTTAATTCTTATGGAAATCTTATGCTTTGAGGCAAATAAAAATTAACGGTCAATATTATTAATACAGTAAAACATTTGATTAGTAAGGTCAACCACACTTCAAAATACTGTGTAACTGAGATCTTTACCACTTTCATTATTACATTTATATTGTCTATTAAAAACTATTTAAAAAATAAAAAAATAAAAGCTATTTAAAGCTATGTAGTTTATTTGTAGTAACTTAAAATATTTTAAAACAGTATAAATAAAAAGAGAGAGATAGATGGATAAATGGTGAATAACTACCTGCTGCCCAAGTGTCATAGTTACTTGTAATTGCTATATGTGTGCTTTATACTATGAGGGAGGTAAGACAGGAAAGATGCTAGATGTTGGGGGACTGAAGAGTCATTCCTCAAAGCACTAAGTAGAAACAAAACCGCAGTAACCTGAGTTGGATCAAAAATTGTGTACCTATTGTCTGATCAGTGGTGGAGGTAATAGGTTTGGTCAATACTTGGCATTTCTTCTGTTAACCTAGTTCTACCTTTATCTCCACTTCCTTTTTCCAACAAAGCAAGGACTATATTTCACTTTTGTCTTTCTAAATGAGCTTGGTATACTATGTCCCATAACCTATATCTACTATCAATTGCTAAGATAATTTAAAACTAATTTTATTAAGCATCCACATTTTGTCCTTTATGTTCACCTACAATATGAATAAACATAATTCAAAAATTCAAACATGTACTTACTACTTGAAGCAGTGAAAGAAAACTGATTCCAACATTATCAAAATTTAGTTTTGCATTCTCCCATGGCATGGATTCATTAAATACAAGGCTTTCACACTGACTTCTGTTCATGACTTCAGATAGAGGAAACCTTTCTCCACTTGTTGGGTCAATGCACTCATAGAATTTGCCAGCAAATAAGTGTACTCCTATGATGCCAAAAGCCAGCCAGATCATAAGGCAGACCAGAAACACATTCAATGTGGGTAAAGTTGTTTTAATCAAAGCTCTCACTACCACCTGGCATATAAAAGAGAAACATATAAACTTTCAGTAAGAAATGTGAAAGTATTTTAGTTAAATTGGAAATATTTATTAACATAATGTCATATTCAAATAACAAAAAAGGCCATCTTTAAAGATGTAATAGCTCACTTGCTAGTATTTGAATAACCTAAATAACAATTTATATTTAAAATATATATTAAAAATTCATACATTCTCAAAAATTTTGCACTAAAATACAACGGAGCTGATTAGTATAAATACGCAAATAAATAATTACTTCACTGATTTAACATGTTTATCCATCTCCCATATTGTACCAGAAATAGGCAAAACAAGTGAGCCTGTGTAAATGTATGAGATTATTTAGAAAGCAGATAAAATGAGAGTGAAAAGAACCTAGGCCTAAGTCTTAGGGATTCTAACTTCAGGGATGATTAACCTACACAGTGGAGGGAAATTAAGAGGAAGACCTGAAGACTGTAGACCAGTGAAGCCAAGGCAAGTGACTATTTAAAGAAACACTGAGTGGGCACTGTGCGTCTCAAAATCACTGACCACTCTGAACCACTGTCTCTGGTGAACCACTTCAGAGTGGGAAGTCTGGGAAATGAATCTACTGCCTAAACTTAAATAAGCAGCAATAATCTATAATCACTGTCTCCATTTTCTCATGTCCCTTTATTTTTTAATTATTATATTCAGAATTTTATTCGTATCATTCCACTAAAGCTCTTATACAAATGTAAACCAGCGGCTATACTCAATGCAATATTCTTCATCTTTGCTTTCTCTTTATCTTTTCTTTATCATTAACACTTGACTCCCTTTCCACAGCCTCACTTCCTTCTCTCTTTTCCCCCCACCCTGAGGCTCCATTCTCTTTCCTCTCATTCTAATCTTGCCTTCTATCAGCCATTACTGAAAATGTAGCCATTTGTCTGTACTTTCTTATTTATATTCCTTAGATTTCTGTCCTTGAATTAATATTTTTACATTTAATTGTACTTCTAATTATATTTAGTTTCATTTCTAAAACTAAGTCACGGATCTTTTGTTGACACTACATATTTTGAAAGATCCGCTGATGCCTCTGATGGAAACAAGTCTATGTCTATTAGAAAATATACACAAATGTTAAGAAGAAAAGAAAGAGATATGGTTGAAATAAATATTTAAGTAATAAGAGCACCTGAAGACCTGAAGCTTATTAAATACATAAAATTTTAATTTTGTAATCACATAGCTTCCTTATACACTCATGATATATCTTCAGAATTAATTCAACTACAGATAGAACTTCCAGAGGATGAGATGAAGATTAAGATCTGGATCTGACTTTGGCCTAAGCATAATTATTTATCTGATCTCAAATTATCCATAGCTACTATCTCATTGCTATTCTAATTAATGTATGGCATCAAACAGTACGGACTTGATTTCTGACAGAGGCACTTTCCCTAGCAAATCATTTCCTAAAATTGCCTGTGTTTCTATAAATTGAGGGAAGACAATTTGCTGATTTTGAAACTCTTTTTTCCTCTCCGTGTATCTAAATTGATTAGGAAAAAAAATACACGGTATGTCAGAATTTTTTAAATTTAAAACACGTTATTTTAGTTACATTTATTATCTAATTTGTGTGTATAACTATATATGTGTATATGTATTTCACTTTATTTAGGTATAATTTACAAAAGCTGTGTAAGTTTAAGATGTACAAGATGATGTCCAAATATATGTATAAAATGTGAAATGATTCCCACAATCACACTAATTAACACATCTATCACCTCACATAGATATCTTTTGGGATAAATGGTGAAAAACATTTAAGTTGTACTCAGAAAATTTCAAGTATATAATGTAGTATTACTAACTGTAGTCATGATACTGTATACTAAATTCCCCAGAACTTATTCATTTTATAAATGAAAGTTTTGGATCCTTTGATCAACATCTCCCCATTTCCTTCACCCACAACCCATGTTTTAATAGGCTATGTGTAGTTTATAGCCCTAGAATATTGTATGAAATCTTTCTATCACTAAACTGAATGTGCATGGGAAATTTGGCTTTTGTATTAATAAAGACACAAATGAGAAGACAACAAAGATTATTAATTTATGGACATTTATTAATCCCAAATAAAAACTTGTAGATTATATTAGAAACTTTTCTCTTACCTTCATTTTTTCAAATTGAGATAGAACTCTGAGTGCCCGAAGGAATTTAATGGAAACAAGTGGTTTTAGTTCTTCCCGAGATTTGCCTATTAAACTAAGACAGAACACCTGGATATATATAAATAAAAAATTGAATAGAATTTAATTTTAAATTTAATCAAAACAATCTGTAAATGAACATTTATTACAGAAAATTACAGTCAAAGCTTACTAAAATTTTTAAAAGTATTCTAAAGGTATTTAAAAACTATTTGACAAAATTCAAAAGTATTTTTTGGTGAGAATAATAAATGTTATTGAGATAAAAAATTGTGCATTTGAGATTTTTTATAGTCAAAAATTAATATTTACATTCATTTTTATTTTAAAATTAGATTAAGAATTAGTTTCATAATTATTTGCAATAGAGTAATAGCAAACAGTATATTCATTAAAACAGAATTGAAAATATGTTTTCATATGAATCCAAATATATATATAGTTAAGACAATATGAAAAATAGGATTTCAGAGATGAGGCATCAAGGAGGAAATGAATATTGTTAAGTTCAAATTCTAATTACAAAAAAATAAGGATTCTAAGGTGATTTTTTTTAAAGTAAACATACATGCATAAATATGATTCAATATTAATAAAAATGAAGGTGGTATAGTTATGATTAATTTTGTTGTACCTTCATTTTTCTATATTTTCAAGGTAATATAAATGAAAAAAATTATTCTCTTTTACCCTAAAGAGGCTCAGAGTGGGCTTCAAAGTAAGGATATCATTTACATATGCATGGAAGAATGCAGATACAAAAGAACAATAACCAAGAAACAGAAAGGTGGGTTGCAGGTATAGTGTGGTATCATTGAAATAGAAGGTTAATTTGCAAGAATTTATTTAGAAGACAAAGGTCAGATATTGTAAGTCATTATTTATAGACTGAGAAGTTTCAATCATTGTTGATAGAATGGGGAGACATTTGTTCATTCAACAAAAATTAATGAGCACCTACTATGTGACATGAATTGTTCTAGGCATATAGGGTAAGGAGAGAACAAAATTGAGAAAATATCTTGGTTTAATGGAGCTTATTTTTCTTGTTATGTGGAGAACAGAATAAATGTGTGCAGTGGTGGAATCTCCTGTAGTGATTCACATGTTCTGGTACCTAGGATCAGTGTGCTACTGGTGAAGTTTACAATGGAAAAGTGCTCAGATGCCCAGTTGTGTCCAACTCTTTGCAATTCCATGGACTGTAGCCCGCCAGGCTCCTCTGTCCATGGGATTCTCCTGGCCAGAATACTGGAGTGGGTAACCGTTTCCTCCTCCAGGGGATTGTCTCGACCCAGGAATCGAACTTGTGTCTTAAGTTTCCTGCATTCAGCAGGCGGATCCTTTACCATTAGGGCCATATGGGAAGCCCGAAGTTTATGTTAAGTGGTATAATTTTAAATGTATGATTTAAAGGTAGAGCCAATAGAATTTGAATATTTTATAATGATGATATTTTCAAAATATTGTTCAATAAGCCTATTCTCTTAGCAGCAGGTTTATAGGTAGTGATTAGAAAAATCCAGGAGTTAAGTGCTGAAATGTTAAAATTTTAAAATGGAAAGGATGGATGTTAAACATTACATATAAAGAAATATGGGATATTGGTGACTGAGAATGTATAGAGAAAGGTAAAAGAAAGATACACATAAATCAAAAAGAGAGTAAGAGTAAAGAAGGAAGAGTAGACAAACAGCCTTTAAAATTTTTCTTTAAAATACATACGATAACAACCATGAAGTCTAGTTTGTACCAGCCATTAGTGAAATAGGCTTTAAAACCATATGCCATCCACTTTAGAAGCATTTCCAGAATAAAGATGTAAGTGAAGATCATGTCAGCATATTCTAATAAGATTTTAATAGTCTTTCTCTGATCAATATATATATCTTCAAAAGCCTGTGGGTGAAATATTTAAAGATCAATGTACATGTAAATTCTAAAAACTCTTCTGGCAAAGTGGGGAATGAAATCCCATCTCCAGATGGTGATCACTGTCATAGATTGCAGTCTCAAGGGCTTATACGCTTGGTTTGAGTTTTTTCAAACAATCCGTGTCCATTTTCTGATCCCAGGCCTGTAGCAGACATCACTAATTAATTCCAGAACCTCTACTTATAGAGTCTGAACTTGACCTCAACACTGTTCTGAACAGTGAACTGAAAAGTCTCTCTCAAATTAGTTATTCAAACTTAGATGGAATCTTTAGTCATATCTGACCTGGTTCTTATCTCTTATAGCCATCTCACAGGCCACTGTGAGTCAAGGAGTAGAGATACAAAGAGAACCCCTAAACCTGTGTTTTCAGAAATCCCCACAGCTATTACAGGAAAAGTCACAAAGCGTGTCAGATAAACCAGTGGAAATAAATGAGTATGAAATAAGACTATAATGTTCTTCTAACGTTTCTCAGTTTTAATAGATCAACCTCAGTTTTATTGTGGAGGAAGCAAAGTCTGATAATGTCATTCAAATTAATTTCATAGTAATTTTTTTAGCATTGAATAAAGGCCATAAAGTATCAATAACCTCACGCAGACTTGTTGTAAAGTGCAATGGAGGTCAAAGATTCAACACAGACGAAAATAATCATACGTAAAGAAAGGTGTGATTCTTGAAAAACTACTGCTTAATAAAAGTATATATAAAATAATAGAATTAACTGGCTCAATGGAACCAAGTATGGACCAAAGTATCCTTTAAAACAGATTATAAACATGAGCCAAAGTTATTCTAAAGTACTATTTACTAAATGGATTTACCTACTGAAAAGATACATAATGCAAAATAATATAAAAAGATATGCAGAAGCCTCTATTTCAATTAAAACATTAAAAAAATAGGCAACCTCGGGACTTTGCTGGTGGCTCAGTGGTAAAGAATCTGCCTACGAATACAGGGGACACAAGTTTGATTCCTGGTCCAGGAAGATCCCACACGCCACAGGACAGCCAAGCCCACGTGGCCACAGCTGCTGAGTCTGAGCTCTAGAGCCGTGGGCCACAAGAGAAGCTACCGCAGTGCGCAGCCCGGGCACCTCAACAAAGAGTAGACCTCACTCGCAGCACCAGGAAAAGCCTTTGTGCAGCAGCAAAGACCCAGTGCAGCCATAAATTTTAAAAAAACAGGCGAAACCAGTAGATGGCAGTTGAAGCCCACATGCTGGCTACCCACGCGGAATGCGGAAGTAACCGTGAGGGGTCAGAGGGCGGTTCTGGAGCCCTGGGAGTGCTCTCCTTCTCAAGGAAAGTGATGGTTATGTGGGTACATTCACTTGGTGAAAATCCTTTATGCTATGCACTTATGATCTGTATGCTTTCCGGGATGTGTGCTAAATGTCAATATAAAGTTTACATTAAAAATGTATGCAGGACAAAGTCTGGTTCCCAACCATCACACCATCTTCTCTGTTTCCTGTATCTCACAATTAACTATTTCTTGTGGATCAGTCTCTGATCTTTAATCAGATGCAAGCAAATATCAATGCACATTCTATCTTTCTTCCTTTCCTACATAGAATGCAGCATGCTGTGTACTTTATTCTTTCTTTTTTTTCACTTGTTACCATATCTTGGGGAACTGCAATATCAACATGCAGACAGGTCTTGCATTTTCTAGCTAATGGCACAGTATCCCACTGGATGACTGTACCATAGTGTATTTAAACAGTCACCTAATACGTATTCTTTTTGCTTTTCAATATTTTGGTATTACAAAAGTTCTTCAATGCATAGCCTTGTAAACGCACTTAACTCATGTGAAGATTCTAAGATAATTTCCCAGAATTAAGATAGTCGTGTCAATGAGTATTTTTGTAGTTCAAAGGTTCTTAAAAATATATAAAAGTATATATTTCTATTTCCTTATGGAACAAGTACCAAAGTACTAGCACAATATGTACCCATTATTAAACTTTATTAAAACAATAGGGTATTTATTAACATTCTTTTTCCTGATATCATTCACATATTTTGAAATTATGTAATATTGAATGAGGCATATACAGACTCTCTAAGAAACTTCAATGTATATCTTCCAAAACTAAAATCATAGAATATAAAATGTGGTATTATAATAAGTATTCTGCGGGAAAATAATTTGGCTTGGTGACATTATGAATTAATAGACATATGATGCATTTTTCCCATAAAAATATCACATACACTCACTTACCAGAGCACCTGTGCTGAGCAGAGTGACAAGGCCGACAAAACACCTAAAGCAACTGTTTTCTACTATTTTGCAGCAAGTTTTCCTTATGTTCTGCCAGATTTTTCCTTTCTTGGGGCCTCTACTGATTTGAGCAGATGAAGATCTTCGTTCATAAACTGTCAAGAATGAAACTATTAAGAACAAAAATCTAGAAATTCATGAAAAGTTAAACATTTCAAATGCTTTAACAATCATTTATTTACAGTATCTAATATAGATGTTCTCTGACTTATAAACATTAGATTTATACTCCTACTGTAGTGACCACTGCAATCGCTGAGGAAAAAAAACAAAAGTTCGTGAGTTCCATAATAGTAAGGAAGGAAGGAAAAACACCTTGATGCTGGGAAAGGCTGAGGACAGGAGAAGGGGGCGACAGAGGATGAGATGGTTGGATGTCATCACCAACTCAACAGACATGAGTTTGAACAAACTCTAGGAGATAGTGAAGGACAGGGAAACCTGTCATGCTGAAGTCCACGGGGTCGCAAAGCGTTGGACATGAATCAGAAACTGAACAAGTAAGTAAGTAAGTATATGTTAATCGCGTCCAGTTCTTTGCAATCCCATGGACAGTAGCCCACACCAGGCTCCTCTGACCTGGAATTTCCCAGGCAAGAATATTGGAGTGGGTCACCATTTCCTGTTCCAGGAGATCTTCCCAACCAAGAGTTCAAACCCATATGCCTTGAGTCTCCTGCATTAGCAAGGGGATTCTTTACCACTGCACCACCTGGGGACCATAGCAGGAAAAAAGAAATTGTGAAAGGCACAGATGACTCAGAACATCCTGTTACCCTATTAGACACAATCTGAGAAAGAAGATATCCCCACTCCTACAAAACAAACACACCCACACACACCATCTTCCGATTATTCGATTTTTTTGGTATAATGCCTGAAAATTCATTCTGTGAAGATTCACATGGCATAACAAGCATTTTCATTTAAATATGCAAATATTTATGACATGTTAAGAGGTATAATATCAATTAAGTAAATTAAATTTATCCTAGTTCTTCAGTGACATGGGATAGAAATTTTGAATGAGACTATTTAAGGAGCTAAGCCTGGATTATGGAGTTTTCTTTGGGTAGGGTACAGGTGTAATTCTATCTTCTGATCAAGAGAGTTAGCATAAGGAAAACCTGAGGCTTGAAAAGGGTGTGATTAACTAATAAGAGAATGAAGCATGGAGGTGGGTACAGTTTAAAGTCAATACATTTAAAATTTTTCCCTAGAGCCAATTTATACATTCTTGGTCAGAAAAACATAGGAAATGTTTTCTCCCTGGTCTTTTATCATGTAAGTCCTAGAACTCAGGCTACTGAAAGCAGATTCTTATTTTTGAGTATAGGAATTCGAACATTTAGGAATTGCCATTTTGATGATTTCAGTGATTTTAAATATTTCGAACCTATGGTTATTTGTCAGTCTTGATAGGAGACTAATACACTACTCAGTAGCTCAGTCATCTCCGACTCTTTTTATAGCCTAACAGGCTCCTCTGCCCATGGAATTTTCCAGGCAAGAATACTAGAGCAGTTTGTCATTTCCTACTCCAGGGGATCTTCCCGACTCAGGGATTGAACCTATGTCTCTTGTGTCTCCTGCATTGGCAGGTGGATTAGTTACCATTAGCCCCACCTGGGAAGCCCCTTTAGGAAACTAAATTATAAATTATAGAGAGGTGCATATTACATGTTTAATAACTTAGTCAACTGACCGAAGCCCTATATATTTCTTAATATTCATGGAGTTTATAAAAATAAATGACTATTACATTTGTTTTCCTATGAGTATTTTAAATATTGACCCCATTCTATGAGGTATAAACACACACACACACTAAATTAATCTTTCTATTAATCCCATGAAGTAAGTCTTATTCTTATCCTCATTTTACGTATTAGGAAATGAGTCAGAGGAGGGTAAGTAAAAGCTAGTAAACGGTGGGCTGGGATCTGAACTCAGTATGTGTGATTTCAGAACTAAAACTTTTAACTACTTCATGAGATCCCCTAGGAAGCAGGCCCTTTCTCCTCATTCCAGACATTGACTTTTTCTTTGACATTTATTATAAGTTTCTATCTGTATATATATGAGCATGAGTGCATGTACACACACACAAACACATTTGCATGTGTGTATTCCTTAGTCAAGTTAATAAACTCTTTAAAATTAAAAGTGTATTTAATAGTATTATTAGGTTAAGAGAAATTTAGCCTAATGTTAATATAATGATTAAAAGAACTTATTTTTTTCTTACCATTTCTAAGATGCTTTGGCTTTTCATGTTCATAGACCATTTCTTCTTCTTCAGAGAGAACAATATCAACTGTACTACATTCAGATGAGCTCGACTGCTTTACTTTCTGAAAAGTAAGTCCCACCAAGAAAGTTGCCATTAAAGTTTCATTTACTCCACTATACCTAAAGCTTATTTCATTTTCAGAAAAAAGAAAAATTATGTACAGAAAAATTACTGTCACAGTAAAAGACTTTACGCCAATTTCATGATTGATATTAAAATGCATACAGAGACTTCCCTGGTGGTTAAGACTGAGCTTCAAGGCAAGGTGCAGGGGTTCAATCCCTGGTCAGGGAATTAAAATCCCACATGCCACATGCCAGTGTTTACAAAAAATAAAAACTAAATTAAAAATAAATTTTAAATGTATACATATCTCTGGGAGTCGAAATGTTTAAAGATATTTTAAAAATTAATGTAAGATAAAATAATTTTCACATTAAAATGAACATATAGTAAATAACACTGTCCTAAAAGATGTATAGGCTATCCCAAATTTCTGAAAAATCTAGTTAGAATATATAAAAAAATTATAAATATTTTGTTCCACCTCTTTGTCTTTTGCACAACAAATGTCAAAGAAATAAAATTAGCAAGTTTTGTTTGCTTTAAGCCATATATTGTCAATTTTAAGACATTATACTGCTCTATTAAAAACATAAAATATTCAGCAGGATATTACTTTTAAATAAACAAATCTTTTAAAAGGTTATTTGATTTCCCTTTGTATTCTCTTTATTATTGATAAAATAAGGTACAGCAATGCATTGATTTGGGAGTAGACAACAAATTAATATTATGTAATATTCAAGCATACAATAATTGAAAATCATACATTATATATTTAAATGATTCATTAGAATATTTAAAACCCTCACACATAAATTATCTGATATGATTTTCTCAAAACCCTGAGTATTTATTATTTTAAATTTATAAATAAATCAAAATTATAAATCATTTTAGTAAAAGATTACTTAGTGACCAATATATATGGCTACATTATGAAAAATATGTTTCAAAATCTGATTTAAGTTTGATGTTATTTTTATGAAATTTATATCATTATATATTTGTACTAAAAGATAAAAGTTAAAATACCAAAGAAAACAAGAACATGAATCTCTGAATTATCATATCACTTGTAATTTTTATATTTTATTCTTTGCTTTTTTAGATCAACATCCTAAATACTCTTGGGCTACATAATCTGGAATGTGATTAATTAAATATATAATGAAATATATAAATGATAAAATCTTCTTTGAGTAGTTAACCAATCAAAAGAACCAAATAATTATGCAGCTTAAGTAACAACTTCTGAAACTTCAACATTTACAGTTACATTAAGTTCCATCTTTCCTATATATTTTCATATCTCAGACTTTCTAATGAGATTGACAAGAAGTTTTTCAGGACATTTCCACACAATGTGTTGCGATAAATAGCAATTTTACCCAGAAAGGTATGGTAGCACATGCCTTATAATGTTGTTATAATTTAAATAAAATCAGTGTGCAAGAGAAGAATGCTTTTCATTTCCTAACAATGGTATTAATTAAAGGAAAATGGACCTGACAAGATTGGGTATGATAAGGAGTGAAAATGTTTCTCTGAAAGGAAGATGCCTTTACCAGAAACTAGAAGGACTCTCGATAATTGAAACTTAATTCCTGTTAGAAGGCCAATTTAATAAGCTATTACAGAGAACAGCTGATAAACCAGAAGAGGTCTGGCAGATAAGATGGTACCAGAAACTTTGAGGATGTGGAAAAAGACATTATCTTCCCTGCCCTGTGCCAGTGAATGAAATAAAACAATTCTCTAGTGAAGTTCAGTGGAAGTGGCTCACACTGCAGATGTGATCGCTATAGATGTAGCTTTGTATTAAATGGTACCTCCTTCTAAGACTGTGCTACTTGCAAATGAAAACAGTAAGACTGGATTTAGTAAGGTATACATTTTTAAATCTAAGTATCTGCCCTTCTTTAAAGGTGATCCTTTTTTTTTTTTTTTTTTTTGTTCCCTGGTGGCTCAGCAGTAAAAAATCTGCCTACAATGCAGAAGATGTGAGTTCAATCCCTTGGTCAGGAAGATCCCCTGGTGAAGGAAATGGCAACCCACTCCAGGATTCTTGCCTGGAAAATCCCATAGACAGAGGAGACTGGCGTGTTACAGTCCATGAGGCCACAAAGGAGTTTGACATGACTTAGTGTCTAAACAACAACAACAAATTGTTTACATTTACAACTGATGTTTCTTTTACCCTTTGGTCTTTTAGTCCAACTCAATTATGCTGGACTAATTATGTTATAATATATGTTGCAGAAATAAACTGACAAGAATCTTAAAATTTTAGCAAGCAGGAAAGTATCTGTATCTTAGCACTCTTCTAGTCCCATCTTATATTTTAAAGATGATAAAGCCTAGGAGAGTTTAGTGATTTCTCCAGTAATATGCATTAATTGTAAAAATCTAGGTTTCTTCAATATGCTTTTTATCACCCCATTAACTGAAGATATTATAATTATGTTATCTAATGTTTGCTAAGTGCTTCCATATTTTAGACATTATTCTATGTACTATTGAACTATTTTTCTTAATCATTCTATCTCTTCTGAGAAATAGATACAATTTTATCCTCATTCACAGATGAAGAAACTTAGGACATTTAAGAGACTGGATCAGGAGCAGAAAATCAGGAGAAGGAGTGCTGTAGCTAGGACTGAATGGGTAATAATCTAACTTTGGAACTTCAGCATTGCTTCACTGCCTTGTCAACAGTGCCATCAATCAACAGTACGCAACCGTGATGTTACAACAACTTACCTCTTTGCTGCTTCCATCACCTGACTTGCTCTGAATCTCCTTATTGTCTGGATTTTCTATATCAGATTCTTCTGAAGCAATCGGTACAGTTTCTGAGACACTGGGACTGGGGATTAGTGACTGATTCTCATTCTCGGTCATTGTGTTTTTCTCTGTGCCACTGCTTTTTTCCTTATCCTTGAGGAAATCTTGGGTGTTGCTCAATTCAGAGAGCGTGTGGTCAGAAATATTCTCTTTAACATATACATCACTTACATTGTCCATTGTTTCCTCTAGAACATTTTGTTTTTTGCATAGTATTTTAGAAAGCACATAATTTATTCCTTTTTTAATTCTTGCCATTGCACGCTGGAGATTTTTTGCTTCATCATTTTCTTCAGTTGTTGCAGGCTTGTATGAACCAAATGAGATGATCAACGCCAGAAACAGGTAAAGTATCTGAATGTGGAAGTAAATGAAGCTAAATGCATCTCATTTTTTGTTTTCTTTCAAACAACAACAAATATTTTTAAAAAGCTGGCCTGCAATCTGAAAACAGCATACACATTATGATGCTCTTTAAGCTATTCAGTTCTTATCTACAGAGGATCAGTTGCTGTGTTAGGAATCTGGACAGCCAGAAGGTTACAATGTTCTATGAAATATCATATTTTTCTCCTTTACAGATGAAAAACACAAAGCTTACAGATGCCAAGTATCAAAAATCACAGAGGCTGAATTTAAGTCTGTCTTACTCCAGTTTGTTTTCTTTTCTACTAAGCCAGGTAGACTCTCCCAAGGTGAGAAAATCAATTGCTACTCCAGGTGGCTGAATTCACTTCAACCTAACTCAGAAAGGTATCAGAAAGATATGTGATGACATCTTCATGGGTTCTGCAAATTCATGAGGACATTCCTGGGGAGAGAGCTATCCCTAGTTTTGAAGGCCACATCTAATTGTCCTTGTGATGTGCAAGCACAGGGTTTGGGTAGGTTAGTTGATTCTCTGTGGTAATAAATTTGGTCAAATAAGAAGAGATGAGTAATGGAAGGATCACTCCTAATATATGCAAATTATTTTGAATTCAAAGATAGTGTGTATTTCAACCTTTACTATCACTGATAAATAAGATCAAGGCATGTCCAATTTCCAGAGAATTAGATTTTTATTTTGTTTCTTATTGTAGAGTATAAATTATAATTTTAGATTATAAGATTAGAGATAATTAGAGATACATTGATTATTCTTTTAAAGTAATAATTTAGACATTTTGTCCTTTCTGGAGGCTTTCTCTCTTCTCTTCAAATATTTGAACTTTTGGAAATTTAAATTACTTTATGCTTTACATATTATTTTTAAAGGGAAAAGTTCAAATGATATTATGTATAAGAATATGTATATAACTTACATAAAACTTTTCTACTGTATTTCTGAGTTCTTAATACTTACACTGACAATTTATGTGTACATAAAATAAAATAATTAACTATATGAAGATCTGCAACATTCATTTGTTAAAATATCTTTCAGAATTTTGGATCTATCTGAAGAGACGAATTCTCAAACACTCTGATAATTGCTGAGTTTCTCATGCACATATACACCTAAAATATTATGAAGTACCCACCAAATTGTGTTCAATTCTAATAGATTACCTTTAAGTCTCAATAACCAAATCTTTTTATCTCTTAGGAATATAGAAAGCTCAAATAAGACTCACTTGTGGAAAAATAAAAATACTTTTGCAGATAATAAAGTCATAAAATAAATTATCTTAACTGAAACCATAGTTTGGTGTATAAAATAAAATGGAGGGTTTAACATTTGGCTCAGCATTGGAAATTTCTTACAGGTAAGATCTCCTGAATAACTAACATATATTTTCTATAACCTACCATGACAGACTCTCAATGGCTGAAAAACTGAAAACTGAAAAGATTGAATGTCAGTATGGCATCACCAATGCAACAGACATGAACTAAGGCAAACTTCAGGAGATGGTGAGGGACAGGGAGGCCTGGCATGCTGCAATCCATGAGGTTGGAGAGTCCGACACGACCGCGCGACTGAAAAACACCACCTACAGACTAGTTTTATTGTTCTTCCACTAGTATCCCGTTTTGCTATCAAGGTTTATTTACACAGAATCTGGGCAGGGGCTCCAGGGGCCTTGTAGAAACTACCTTATTAGCATCTCTATCATTCTCAAAGGACAAAGAGCAAGAACAAGCATAATTTAAGGTTGTTGGTTGTTTCTTTTTCCTTTGGTTAAGTATTGTTCACAGTGAGAAAAAAGAAAAGGGTGTTAAGGAAGAATTTCATGACTACAAGCTTCATATGAGTTGGAACCATTTTTTCTCTTCAGTAGATAACTAGCACAATGCAAAGCACAAAGTACATGATAAAGTATGAAATATTTGTTGAAAAATTAATTAATTATGGAATGAATGAAAGATTTCTATGTCAGGATTTGGAGAGGAAAAATTATAATACAATTGTATTTTTAAGAGCTTACGACCTAACATTTCTTATATCTTAGACATGTACACACACTCCCTATCACGCATATATACATATGCAGTGAGTGTTAAAAGACTGAAAATTAAGTTGAAAATGCTGTGATGTAAAGAAAGAACTGTGTAACACTGTAAAATTCAACCACTTTATGGGACTCATGATCCCTTCCTTCATGGAAGTTCTAGCTTAATAAGGAAGATAGACAAGTACAGGAACAATTAAACACAGTGTCAGTATGTACTTAGGACAGGAGTGGGTCCAGGGTAAATAAAAGCAATGAGAAATGCACTGATACAATGAATTTTAACCTGTGATTTTTTTGTTTCTGTCTTTTGGGAGATCCGCTTGATCTCTGTGACTTAGGAGTGAAAAGTAAATATTGAGTCTCTTTTTTTCCCAATAAGAACAAATATATTTTATAAACCATTTCTTTCCCTAAGAAGAATTATGAAAGTGAAAGTCACTCAGTTGTGTCTGACTCTTTGCAACCTCATGGACTACATAGTCCTTGGAATTCTCCAGGCCAGAGCACTGGAGTGGGTAGCCTTTCCCTTCTCTAGGGCATCTTCCCAACCCAGGGATCAAACCCAGGTTTCCTGCATTGCAGGCAGATTCTTCACCAGTTGAGCCACAAGGGAAGCCCTAGAAGAAGTATAAGATACTTCAATTAATGTAATCACTCCAATTACTGGAAATTTAGGACTGAAAGTGTTTCCTCTTAGTTAATGTATGATAGTTTCAAAGATCAGTGGTTTTCAAAATTTGCTGCACAATTTAATCAAATGAGGATTTTTTTTTAATCCTGATGACTAAGCTATGTCCACATAACAATAAAATCAGAATCTCTGGGAATGAATCCAAGACATTATTTTACTTTTATTAGTTCTCCAAGAAATTCCAATGTGCAGTCAAATTTGACAACCAGTGCTACATTTAAGTGCTTCTTAGAATTTAATGTGTACACAGATCACTTAGGGATATTGTTAAAATGTAGATTCCACTTTCACAGGTCTGGGATGGGGTCTGAGAGTCTACATTAATAACTGTCTCGCACATAAAACCAAAGCTACTTTGAGTAGCAGGTTATAACCAACGAAAATATGATGAACGTCATGTATGCAATTTTCCAGCAGCCACATTAAAAGTATAAACAAAAACAGGTGAAATTAACTAATACATTTTATTCAACTAAATGTATAAAAATATTATAATTAAAATGCTTTCACTTCAGTCATGTCCAACTCCTGATGGCGCCATGGACCATAGCTCACCAGACTCCTCTGTCCACGGGATTTTCCAGGCAAGAATATTGGAGTGGGATGCCATTTCCTTCTCCAGGGGATCTTTCCAACCCAGGGATTGAAGCTGCATCTCTTGTGTCTCCTGCACCGGCAGGCGGATTCTTTACCACTAGTGCCACCTAGGAAGCACTCTCAATGTAAGAATTATTAATGAAATCATTTACATTCTTTTTTGGGGGAGGGCAGGAGGAGAGGGGGACGACAGAGGATGAGATGGTTGGATGGCATCACCAACACAATGGACATGGGTTTGGGTGGACTCCGGGAGTTGATGATGGACAGGGAGGCCTGGCATGGGGCAGTTCATGGGGTCGCAAAGAGTCGGACACAACTGAGCAACTGAACTGAACTGAAGACTTCAAATTCAGTGGGTATATTACACTTATAACATATCTCAAAGTGGACCACTCATATTTTAACTGATTAATGGCCACATGTGGCTAAAGGCCTCCATATCAGACAGCACGGTTGTAGACCACTGGCTTCCATAAGTCTTCATTAGGAAAATGCCAGACTACAATACATAAGTTTTTCAAGGAAAGTTTTAAAGCAAGGATTACTTACCAATAATTTTCCAATTAAAATCACCATCATGTAAAAAGGAATACAACTCAATTGACCTGCTACCTTAAAGCAATCCCATAAAGTCTCTATCCACTCTCCACAGAGAATCCGGAATACATTCAGGAAAGAATGGAAGAAATCATGCATGTGCCAGTGTGGAAGCTGACAGTCTTCATTTATGTTGCAGACATATTTTTTGTAATTTGAACCATACAGGTTTAGGCCAACCACAGCAGAAAAGAATATAAACGTGAACAACAGCAGGACCAAGTCTTTCAGAGCAACAATTGAGTTACAAAGAGTCAGCATCAGAATCTTAAATGTTGGCCAGTATCTTCCCAATCTAAAAATTCGTAACTGATGGAGCAATGTAAAAACAACAAAAATAAGAAAAAAAATGACAAAAACTCTGGTCACTATTAATTACAATGTACATTTAAAATTTTTATTAGCATTATACCTATAAATGTGTGTAGTCTCTAATGTAATATTCACTTTTGAGCATTATTAATACTAAGCACCGAAAATTCAGTTTATATACAACTTTTAATACATCTTACATGTTCTATAGTTTTTTACACCAAACTTAAGTATACTTTCTATTGATCTGTCAATTCCCATTTTTTCAATATTATACTATCATAAGTACTCTAGTTTTGTTTTAATATCTGGTAAAGCAAGTTTCCATTCTTTATTTTCTTTTTACAAAATACATTGAATATTTTCCCACATTTCAACATATAGATGATATTGGAAAAGTCTCAAGGATCCATTGAAGTCCATTGACAGTTCTACTGTGTGCATGAGTGCTAAGTCACTCAGTCGTGTCCGACTCTTTGTGACCCCATGGACTGTAGCCTTGCCAGGCTCCTCTGTCCATGGGATTTTCCAGGCAAGAATACTATTGTGTATTTACCTTTAAAATTAACATGAGAGTGAAACATTCAAGGTTTAATCTGAATATTTCACTTATTTTCACTAGATTTAAAAATTTTTATTCACATGGCACAAAATCACTTTAATATTTGAGTCATCTAAAATCCACATAAAATCCATATCCAACTTTTTCCGGTATGTAGTTGGCTTATGGGACTCAAGGGTTAGGACTTAACACTTAACCATGTAAAACTTAATCATTTTAGGTTCAATCTGTTACTAGTCTTTCAGATATTTTGATACAATCTTTTATTATATTGTCTGTATTTCCTAGTCTTGCTTCATTTATAAATTCAATAAATACAACTTTTATATTTTCCTCTTACTCATTAGATAAGCCTATGGATAAAGACAGGGTTCTGAAGAATTACTTGGATAAGATTAAATCTACCTAATTATTTTCATTTCTGCTACATTCCTTCAACTGGTTAACAGAATAAGATAGTATATTATTTATCAAATACCCAACAAATTCCATAAATATTATTCTAATAACATAATTTCTTTGCTTAATTCCCTGATGCTTTTACTGCCACCTACATTTTAGGCATATATTGATTCTGACTTGATAACCTTCATAGTAACATTCTATTAGCCTGACAGTCCTTCTTTTACAAAATTTTCAAATCTATATTTAGATATACTCACCTGATTCTAACTCTTTAGTTACACATTGACATTCAGCTTTTGGGACTCTGTATTACCCTGCTTCTCAAAACTGCTCCAGTAATCCTGACCCTGCTTTATAGAACTATATCTCAAATTCACTGTATATATGGCTTATTTCTTTTAATGCCCGGGCCAAACAGTGTTAGAAACTACTTACTCTTTTCTGGGTTACTTTCTAACCTTGTTACATAGGAATTATTTCATTTAATAGTTCCAACATACCAACAGGATAGGTATTACTATTCCTCCCACTTTATGTCTGAGGAAACTGAAATGAATTTTTATAAAATAAAATTTAGGTCTTGTATTCTACTTACCACCCTGAATGATCGTAAAATAGCCAGTTCATGAAAATTTGTTAGATAAAGTTCTGCTAAACCATGGAACACAATTAGGCTATCATAAATGTTCCAGCCTACTTGGAAATATCCATATGGATGCAAGGCAATTATTTTAAACATCATTTCTGCTGTGAAAATTCCAATAAACACCTAAATAAAACAAAACACAGGGATGAGAATATGATTTCAATAGCTCTATCAGAACCCTCATACACAGAATAAATTTTCACTGTCACTTTCTTCATATTTTCTCTGTCAAAATATGATTAGTTTTGGAGTCTGCATCACAAGGACATGTTCATACATTTTGTTTGACAATCTAAAGTCAAACATTGTATATAGAATCTTCAATTACTTTAATAAAAGCCATTCTGGAAGAAAACAAAGGAATATTTGAGAGTGAAAATCTTTTCATTTTGAATAGTTCCTTTGGGGATAAAGAGTACATATTAAGATACTTAATTTTTTTTAAATATAAAGGAAAATTTTAAAAATATAGATGATCTAAAAAAAGGTAAACCTATGAAAACTGTCATTTGAAAAACTGTACTGGCAGAAATAACTAAATTATTGTTTTGGTAGCAAATAAATATATAGTTCAAAATTGGTAGCAACTGACAGTATTAACATCAAGCAACTGTGCTATGCTGTGTTTAGTTGTGTCTCAGCTGTGTCCGACTCTTTGCGACCCCATGGACTGTAGCTGCCAGGCTCCTCTGTCCATAGGGATTTTCCAGGCAAGAATACTAGAGTGGGTTGCCATGTCCTCTTCCAGGGGATCTAAACCCAGGTCTCCAGCATCGCAGGCGGATTCTTTACCATCTGAGCCACCACAAAAGCCTACTATTCCTGTTGTTTAGTTACAAGCAACTAAACAACAGCAATAAAAGCAAACAAAATTGAACAACATAGATTGACCAAAACTGATCGAATATAACTTGTTTTTAAACTCATGGAAAGTTTTTTCTCTTGTCTTTTTTTACATGAAAAAAAAAAAAAAAGATAGGTGAATTTCAAAAATACCTTGCCACAAAGATAAGCTCCAATCTAAGGTAGGTTCAGTTGTAACAGGATTCAAAATTCAGGTGTCAGTGAAGAACTTGTGTCTGTTATTTCACCTCTGCCTTTGTGATCTAGGGGCTACCATATTAAGAGGGGATATTTGAGATGGGAAAGGAAATAAATAATTTTTATTTAACTTGACTGCCATGCAGCTGGCTAGAAATCTTAAACAGACTCTAGCTAGAAATCTATTCAAAGGTAAGAACATTTACAAAGGAGGGCTTGGAGAGGTGAGGTAAGGAAGCATGAAAACGATACTTCATTTAATACTCATACAATGTATTTGCAACATTTTGGAGTTATAAAGTAAAATAATGAGGATAACGGTGACTAAAGAAAAGCCCTGAAATTGCAGGAGAAAATAACTTACAATGAGAGCCTTACCACGTTTCCAGTGCTGAGAATATTGCTGCTTTCCAGACTCATTGGATAGTGTTCCAAGGCCAAAAAATTTATGTTTAGAATTATGCATATGATAAGGAAAAGATCAGTAAATGGGTCCATTATAATCCTATGGACAAACTCTTTCAATTTTAACCAACAGGGAGAACAATCCCAGATCAATAAAGTTTTAGCACATCTATACCAACAAAATGGGCATCTCTGCCTGCATTTTTCAAGCTCTGAAACTGAAAGAACAGAAAATTATACATGAGTTAATTGTTTATTTAATCATTAAGCATCTAATTAGTAGAAAATTTTTACTTTTGCAAGCAAAGGGAGGTTATAAACTAGACTTCTGATTTTGAAATAGCGAACAGAAATATTTTGAATTAATGAAAATCAAAGCAAAGTAAATTTCCTCTATTTTGCTCATGCTTGCTGTGCTAGACAAATGAAAATGAAAAAATTATGTACTAGAATTAAAATGTAGGAGTACTTCTCAAGAAAAACTAATATGGAATATAACTGAGAGTACCATGTTTATAATTTTAGATTTAAGGCTTTACAAAATAATGTCTTTCAATATTATCTATAATAATGATTACTGGTTATACATATATTAAAAGTAGAGACAAGTATAAAAAGAGCCTCAATATGTTAATGTTATATACTCCAACCTGTATTTTTAGTTAAAATACTCATGTCACTTTTAGTGTTAAAGAAAATTCCTTGGCAGTTTTTGGTGGCCTTTTTCAGTGTTTAAAACATTATGCTTATGAAATTTTAAAGTACTGTTAACCCTAATAGTCTCATGTTCTTCCTTAAATTTTAGTTATTATCAACTGAAATTCGGAAGAAACTGGAGAATTTCTTAAAAGTGAGTTATAAAAATGATACCTTTCATCATGTCTAAATATTTTTTACTTTACCTTCTTTATGGTTGATAGTAGCATCATCTGATGCATCCAAAGAAGTAATCATAGAAGTTGATGATCTTTTCTTCATTTCTATCTGTATGGTCTTGGTCTAAAAAGAAATTTGATGAGTCTAATTCTGGCTTCTCCCCTTTGTAGATTCAAGATTATAGCTATAAGAAGGTTTATAACCTTCTTAAAAATGCCAATTCTTACTTCCAAAAACCTTTCTGGGTTCCATAATTTGCCACTTTTTACACTATAGTTACTTTTTTTGGGGGGGTGCTGTGTGGCATGAGAGATCTTAGTGCCCAACCAGGGATCAAACCATTGCACTTGCTGTGGAAGCACAGAGTCCTAACCACTAGACTTTCATGGAAGTCCCACTATATGTACTATTAAACTGACTTAGGATTATTTGGAAAACACATGTGCATTACTTGTAAGTCAACCAAATCACTTTATACTATGAGGTAAACTATAAAAGGAGTAAACTAGAGAATGTTAGTGCTATTACCCATATTTGACAAAGAATTCAATGTCCAGTTTAGAATTATTGTGGAACATCCAGTTGGCAGATATGCTACTGAATATTAACTGCTACTGAATATTAACACCTTACATTTCTCTAACGCCTTATATTTTTTTACTTGAAGATGTGTTAACTATGACTTCATAAACACTCTTGATTAAACCAAATTATTTGGTGTTGAGATGATAGAATATGTCTCATGTAATATCAGGTAACAGAATGAATTTTAAAGGATGGGTCTGATTAGAACACACATAATAATCCCAAAAAGAAATCATTTCTTTCTGTCCCTCTTATCTCTTGTATAATGGTTTTAAGACATCCTGTTTTGCTGATACAAAGTTTAAAAGAACCCTTGCATTGGATAGGCGCTCAAAACACTTAAGGCTGTGATGTAGGTATTACAAGTTCTACATATTCATGATGATCACAAGTATGGCCCCAGAGGTCTCTAGTGATCATGAGTAAATTTTGTTTTTGAATTTAAACTATAAGTAACTGACAAGGGATAGATGATATCACACCATAGAACTCCCAATGATTTTTACATTCGGCACACACGAAGAATAATATTTGTATGTTTGTTAATTTGGTAAATAGGTGAGCCTAATAGGTGAAATAGTGTGTGTTAGTCACGCAGGTGTGTCTGACTTTTTGTTACCCCATAGACTGTAGCCCACCAGGCTCCTCTGTCCATGGAATTATCCAGGCAGGAATACTGGGGTGGGAAGCCATTCCCTTCTCCAGTGGATCTTCCTGATCCAGAGATCAAACCCCGGTCTCCCACATTGCAGGCAGATTTCTTTACCATCTGAGCCACCAGTGAATAAACTTACATAGGTGAGATACCTTTTGAATAAGGATAACTGGCATGGGCACTGAGGGAATTAATGGTTGAGGTTCACTGATAACCCAGAACACTCTGGCAGGCAGGCTCTGCTGTGGTCTATCTGAAGTCCCAGAAGAGATATCAAGGAAATCATCAAATTCATTTCACTCGGTATCAGTCAAGTTCCCCCTAATTTCAAAAATACCAGAGCTCAAAGAGGTAAAAACTAATTCCACTACATACTGAGTTCCACCAGAAAAATGAGTTTCTTTAAGTCTACAGATCTCTGTTGCTTCACTTTTTTCTTAATTGAAAAAATAAGCAAAAGTTCAGGATGCAAAACTAATTTATTGATCTAAACCATGCTTATTCCAGAAAGTATTTTCTTAGCTGACTTACAAGGTTATATAAAATATGTGATAATTTATATAATTCCAAATTTCTATGAGTTAAAATCCAACAGAACTATAATTTTTCTGTTATTAAAGCCCAAGAGGAATTTGCCAGGTGTTTCTTCATAAAGATACCCTGTCAAATCGTTAATAATATCCTTCACTACATTCTTAATACTGAGGAATTATTCCTCACAGAGTGATATTCCTCTGATAGTGACAATGTTTGATGAATTTACATCAAAGAACAATCTGGTAAAGATAACCGTCCATGGTTGGAGGGCAGTGGAGGGGGGAGGGTAATAATATTATTGTTGATACAATCAAGGCTCAATTCTTTACTGATTTAGTTTGAACTGTGGATACATTTGGGCTTCCCAGATGGTGTATGGTAAAGAACCAACCTGCCAATGCAGAAGATTTAAGAGATGTGGGTTCGATCCCTAGGTCAAAAAGATCCCCCGGAGAAGAGCAAGGCCAACCACTCCAGTATTCTTGCCTGGATAATCCCATGAACAGAGGAGCCTGGTGGGCTACAGTCCACATGGTCACAAAGAGTTGGAAACAACTGAAACGACTTGGCATGCACACATGCAAGGATGTATTTTAGGATATGAAATAAACAAACTACATTATCAGTCTAGTAATATATTTACCTCAATTGGGCCTTTCAAAAAATATTGAATAAGTGCCCATAAGTTGGCCAACTACTAAAGATATTGCTATTTTATAATGCAAATTGAGAGGACTATGATGGAAAAAAAATCTCCTTTTTGAAAGTATAAGTGCTAATAAGGGCATATGCCTGAATTTTAGACAATCCAATGTTAAAATTAGACTGGAAGAAGGGGCTAAGATTCTTCTCAGCACTGGTTTCAATTTTCTCTGGAAGGGAGCTATTAATAAGGAAGAACTCAGTCATACTTCTGGTGTTAAGCAATGAACACCTGGATTGTTCATCTTGGACTCAGGCTCACTCTCCTTACTGAAACCACACTGGCCTGTTTCATTCTCTAACTCATCCTGTTCCTGCCCACCAGACAGCAAGGAAGGAATCATTCTTCAGATCTCAACTCAAATGCCAGGTCCTCATAAAAACCTTTTCCGACTCAGAGAAATCCTTCATTAAAGGCTCTCAAAGAACTATGTTTCTCACTTTTATAGCACCTTCCACATTTTCATTTAATTTTTTAGGGAAGAATAATACTCACCAGGTACCCAATAGGTTGCTTCAACCATTAATGACATTATACTTTCCATTTTTCATGTATTACCCACCCTACTTTTTTCCTGAAGTATTGTAAAACAAATTTCACACATCATAAAATTTCAGGTAAGTTCTTTTAAAAAATAATCACAACACCATTACCAACATCAAGCAAAATTAGCAATTCCTTAATACTACCCATTACCTAGATCATGCTCAATTTTATTTCATTATCAGAAACATTCTATTATAGTTAATTTGTTCCAATCAAAATACAAAAAAGGTAAAACTTTTTTCGGTTTGTAGTTCTGTTGGTTATCTTATATCATTTTATTTATCCTACATGATTTGTTAAAAATACTGAATCACTCATAGAATTTCCCACATTCTTAATTTGGCAGATTATGTCTTTTTAGTGTAATTCAATGTATTCTTCTCTCCTATAGTCTCTAGAAAGAGATGATTAGATTTAGAAGCTTATTAGACAGTACAGATTTTGGCAAGAATATATTGTGGTGTTTTATGTTTCTTATTTAAAAACATCAGGAAACACAATGCCTGGTGGTCCCAGTTACAGATTTGCTAGAATAGTTTTATAGTTTATCTCCCCAGTAGACCACTAGCTTCATGAAGATAGACAGTGTATCTATATTCACTAATTTTTAAATCTCCAATGTTTAATACAAGCCTAATACAGAAAATTGTCAATGATGTTTTATTTAATTATACAGGTAAATTCTAAGATTTTAGAATTTTAGATGAGCAAATATTTTTCAATACCTACATTCCTACTGTTGTATATATCTGATTCTTTTCGTAAGTTTTGCCAATAACTGAGAATTCATAGACAAATTTCACCTAGAAACTGTGTAATTGATGGAATAATAAGGTTTCAGTGTTGATTCTCTAGAACAATGATGAAAAATGTGTTCTCTTTCTCACTGTCATGAAATCAAATACCTATAAATATAGATTGAATTTTGCAACTGGAACTCCTCAATAAGAATTAAATTGAGAATTTGTGAAGACACTATTTATGTATCTGGCACATGATGTTGTTGCTCAGTCGCTAAGTCATATCTGACTCTTTGTGACCACATGGACTACACCATGCCAGGTTTTCTTGTCCTTCACTATCTCCCCAAGTTTGCTCAAAGTTACGTCCATTGATTGGCGATGCCATCTAACCATCTCGTTCTCTGCGGCTCTCTTCTCCTGGCACATAGCTGATGATAAATATTATATACTATTATTATTACTTTCATTATTATTATTTTAATTATCCCTTTAAGGGGACACAGTCAAAGACTTGAGAATTTCATACTGAGGAGTATTCTCCACATGGACTGCTGTGCCTTCTTGCAGTTGTCTCCTTGTGTTTCCTATAATTAATCAATACCAGTTTTTCAGTTGCTTAGTATACTCTAAGCAGTGCTAAGTGCTTTACAAGCATTAATTAATTTGAATCTCACAACTTATGACAGATATTATAATATACAACTTACAGATGAAGAAACTGAGGTTTAGAATGTTAACTTCAGATATGTAGATGACACCACCCTAATGACAGAAAGTGAAGAGGAACTAAAGAGCCTCTTGATGAAGGTGAAAGAGGAGAGTTAAAAAGCTGGCTGAAAACTCAAAATTCAAAAAACAAAGATCATGGCATCCGGACCCCTCACTTCATGGCACATAGATGGGGAAAAAATAGTAACAGTAACAAGCTTTATTTTCTTGGGCTACAAAACCACTGTGGCTGCAGCCATGAAATTAAAATATACTTGCTTCTTAGAAGAAAAGCTTTGACAAACCTAGATAGCATATATAAAGCAGAGACATTATGGTCCATATATTCAAAGTTCTGGTTTTTCCAGTAGTCCTATATGGATGTGAGAGTTGAACCATAAAGAAGGCTGAGCACCAAAGAATTGATGCTTTCAAACTGTGGAGTTGGAGAAGACCCTTGAGAGTCTCTTGGACTACAATGAGATCAAATCAGTCAATCGTAAAGGAGATCCACCGTGACTATTCATTAGAAGGACTGATGGTAAAGCTGAAGTCTCAATACTTTGGCCACCTGATGTGGAGAGCCAACTCATTGGAAAGGACCGTGATGTTGGGAAAGACTGAAGGCAAGAGAAGGGGGCAACAGAGGATGAGATGGTTGGATGGCATCACCGACTCAATGGACATGAGTTTGAGCAAACTCCAAGAGATAGTGAAGGATGGGGAAGCGTGGCATGCTGCAGTCCATGGGGTTGCAAAGAGTTGGACCTGACTGAGTAACAACAACAACAACGGAAGGTTAACATAATTGGCAAATATCATAAATCTAGTAAGCAGCTAAAATGGACTGAAATCTATATTAACGTGACTGCAAAACTGTGATTTTACCCAATATAATCTACTGTTTTCTTGTAATGTGAGAATATGAAACATATACGCAATTTCCCAGTAATTTCAATGTAGGAATTAGAATTTGCTGAGTCTTACATCAGTCACCTAAAGAGTCCTCAGTATGTTCCATTTAAAATTCTTCATTCTCCAGCATTTTCTTATGTGTAAAAAAGGAAAAGAAAATATATCTTGTAAAAATGACTTTTACTCTCATTTTCCCAGGAAACTTTTGAATGACAAAATGTTCTAGTACTCTTCCAGGAAAAGAAATCTTTCATAATTGAAAGACTATTTAAATCCAGAAAGGGTTTATGTGGTCCAGAATAGCCAAATGAATGGAGATATTGGGAAATCACAAAATACTCTAAGTTCTTCACAAGCAGAGTTAATACGGCATCTCATCTGAAATAAGAGAAGAATTGTGCTCTTGGATATATCTGTGTGTAGCTCTTATCATTTGAAATGCCACTTCAAAACAAATTATACATTCCACATATCATTCGGACTACAATCATTCAATCTGTAGGATCTCAGACTCATTTCTAGAGACAGAAAGCTGTGTAATTTATCTGTGACTTCCTCATGAGTAATATAAAGGCTATACTCAATAGCTTCTTTTGATTAATATACATGCTTTCTTCATACCGTCCACAATTGCTTCTTCTTTCAGTGGTATGCACTGACCTCGTAGATACATGTATATCTATCAATAACTTGTCATTTGGTATGATCCTACATTATGTCATTCAGGCCCTACTTTTTAGTGGAATGACTTTTCTTGAGTTTCTTTACTGATCACAGCTTAATGAGAGAGCTAGTTAATAAGAGAGTTATCATTTTCCCCTTTTGGTCCAGCAGAGGTCTTTGATAATGAACCTCTTAGCCAGTCATACCACACATGCCAGAGTGAATCATGGCCCTTTTCCTCCTTTTTTTTTTTTTAATCTTTTCTACATGAGGGATAAGCAAGAAACAGTTCTTTCCCCTCAATTCTGTCCTTTTTACATCTACTAGAAAATGTAGTTCAAACACTTCTTCCCATGTAGACAAGTCTTCATTAGCAAGTGTCAAGAGTGAAAATAGTAACAAACCCAGAGGGAGGGAAGAGAAGGCAAGGCACAGCTCCCTTCCCACAAGTGAGGGCCCTGTAATCAGGTCAGTGGGTGGGAGCACTGGACTTGCTTGTGACCCCTCTGGGCTGAGCACCTTCCAAAGGACAAACTCTGAGGCAGTGGGGCACCTCACAGCACCGGGGAAGGGAGCAGCACCTCAGAAGAGGCAGGAGTTCCACCCCTCAGGCTGCTCTGGCCCCTGCCCGCCACACACCTGGACAGCTCTGGGGAGGGATACTAGGCGACTGGGCCAAGCCTAGGAAGAGGTGTGAGACAGCCAGGTCCTGTGGAATACAAGAAAGCTGCTTCTGGTTGCTTTCTGGGGGCTTGTTCGCCCTTTTTGCACATTTACAGCAGAATTTAGATTTTTTTTAAAGATGATTTTCTATAACTTTAATATTACTTCTGCCAATACTTTTAGATTCATAGACCAGATCTTTTGCTATGAAGCTAAACATCTAAAAGTACATTCAAATGGAATACCAGGGTAATTGAAAATTAGAGTAAAACTGTATTAAGTTTTACTTATCATGAACTTAATTACTGCACAGATAAAGTAACTTCTTATGCTAGGATGGACAGTGCATTTCCTTCTGAAAGAGCCAGAAAGTCAATATTTTTTTTCTCTTTTCACAACTTCACTACTATACTTTGATCCACGCTTTCAGTACTTTCTAGATTCTAAATTGTGGAAGGTGCTATCACTTTTGAGTTGAACACTGAAAATTTCCAAAGGCAATTCTGATGTCCTGTATGAAGTAAGTTTAAATTAATAAACTATGCTTGCATTATGAGAGAAAAAAAAGTGTGTACTTCGTTACAAGAAGTTCAAATACATATATACATATATATATACCCATAGTTTATTATATATATAATATATTTTATATAATATATACTGTGTATATATATTGGAGAAGTCAATGGCAACCCTCTCCAGTACTCTTGCCTGGAAAATCCCATGGGCAGAGGAGCCTGGTAGGCTGCAGTCCATGGGGTTGTGGAGTCGGACACGACTGAGCAACTTCACTTTCACTTTTCACTTTCATGCATTGGAAAAGGCAATGGCAACCTACTCCAGTGTTCTTGCCTGTAGAATCCCAGGGATGGCGGAGCCTGGGGGGCTGCTGTCTATGGGGTCGCACAGAGTCGGACACAACTGAAGCGACTTAGCAGTAGCAGCAGCAGCAGCAGCAGCAGTGTATATATATACACATCCATAGTTTATTAGCAGTAGTAATCAGCATTTTGGAACATATATATATATATGTATATATATACACATCCATAGTTTATTAGCAGTAGTAATCAGCATTTTGGAACAAAAATATTGTATATATTAAGTGACCAAAAAATGTTGGTCACTCTTACCACACCACACTCAGAAAAGAATGTTATGTAGGAAAAGTCAGCCCTTTTACTAAAATCACTTATGATCTTATCATGTACCACACATAGATAATGAACATCTATTAGAACACATACGCTCCAAGACTTGAGAAGATACATTCTGACTTTAAAAGAGCATTAAAAAAATCTATACCTCTGCTGTTATTTTTTCTTCTTGAAGTTCTGGTAAAGACTTCTGAAATTCCTGATCAATCTTAGATTTCTCAGTAGCTGTCTGCTTTTCTTCTTCATAGGATATAGCAAGTAAGCCTAAGAACAAACTTGCCATATAAAAGGCAAACCAAAAACTTATCACAACAAAAAATATCATGTAGACCTTCCCAGAAGCATAAAGGATCTAAGGAGAGGTGGAAAAAAGACAGAGAGGAAATGTTATTTGTCTTACTGTGATCTCTTATTTTAAAATGAAAAAAAAAAAAAAGAAATTTTGTTAGAATTTAGTTACAAGTGGAATGCAATTACAAGACAGTTAAAGTACTGGCTTTACCTGGAGAAATAACTAAAAAGCTCTTTAACTTTAGACATATATGTAAGATACAAAATAATGGTACAAAATCAGGGAAGAATTTAGTAATTTAATTCAGGGTGAGCATTTGACGTTTTTGTCTTCACTAACAGATCAAACATAATGAAAGAAAAAACTGTCATCTTTCAATAAAGAATACTAGATAGTCCGAATATGAATGATTGTTTCCTTTGCAATAGAATCTTTAAATATATGAAGTGTAATAAAGGCAACGGATGAATGTCTGGATATTACTTTCTTTGGATCATTACTTTATGGAAACATCACAACAAAGTACAAGATCACGCCTGTTCAAAGAGAGGAGGAACAGGAATATTTGATTATCTGTCAGGATACTTGCTTTCGTGAAGAACCTCTGCACAAATCACCTAGGAAAGTCATATAATTCACATATGTTAAGTCATTTATGGATATAGATGCATGCTTCCCTTGTGGTTCAGACAGTGAAGAATCTGCTTGCAATGCAGGAGGCATGGGTTCAATCCCTGGGTTGGGAAGGTCCCCTGGAGGAGGGCATGGCGACCTACTCTAGTATTCTAGCCTGGAAAATCCCCATGGACAGAGGAACCTGGCCGGCTACAGTCCGTGGGGTCACAAAGGGTCGGACAAGACTGAGACACTAAGCCCTGCACATGTGTGCTAAGCTGCTTCAGTCGTGTCTGACTCTGTGACCCTATGGGCTGTATCCTGCCAGGCTGCTCTGTCCTAGGGATTCTCCAGACAAGAAAACTGGAGTGGGTTGCCATGTCCTCCTCCAGGGGATCTTCCCAAGCCAGGGATCGAACCTGCATGTCTTATGTCTCCTGCACTGGCAGGCAGGTTCTTTACTACTAGTCACTTGGGAAACCCCGTTAATGGATAGAAAAATACAAAGTAGTAGATCTCTAAACTGAGCATCGACTGGCTTTTATTTAAAAATAATTACCTAAGATAGATCAGAAAATTGAAAAATTTATAAGTAGATATTACAAATCCAAAATATAGTCCACTGATCTATCCTCACTGATTACAAGTAGATGAACAAATTTCAGGAAAACATGTGGGAAAAGTTTTCACTTTTAAGCATTCATTTGAATCAATAGACAAGTATTACTTACAGAAAATATTGTGTTGACATGTTAAGAATGTTTACAAATTAACAGGAAGTTCTAACATTTAATCAGAAATAATTTCTTATTAATCTATAGTATATTTTCCTTTAACAGTATTTTTAATAAACTCTATTATCCAAATGAGTAAGCTATTTAGGATTTGGTTAAATATTTTCCCCACTAAATAGCTGTTATCCACAATACATTCAGAAGTCAGTATTAGATATCATGAGTATTGTAGGATATACACATTAATAAATACTTTATGTTTGTTATTTCCTTAATTCCATGTAAAACATTTACATTGTATTTACCATGTAGAAAGGAGATGAAATTAGATAAAGATCTCACAGCTGTGGGGAAATGCCTAAATCCAAAATTTTTGCTCTTTCCACTAAATGAAGCTGAATGAGAATAAAAGCATACAATCTTATTAGAATGAAAAAGTGTGCAAATTCAAGTTTTATTGTATTTTAGCAGAAAACAGGGGCTAATTATAGCCTGTTTACCATATATTTTTATGAAAATCAAATGAAACAATGTAGGGGAGGATCTCAGCTCATGGCAAGTATGTGATAAATGTGAACTAAGATTGAATATAACCCCACTCCATGAGAACTGACAACCTGCTTTGTTCATTTCTGTACCAAGGCCACATCAGGGTACTTGGATTAAATAATGCTTGTTTAATGAATGGGGAATGCCATTCTCCAAGACACAAGCTGTACTCTTTGGGAATAACTGTTGAATTTACCTAGTCATGGTTCAATAGAGCAGTGCTGAGTAAAAAATTCAATCCAAATCAAAGCAAACCTTATCTAGACTAGTCAATAAAATCCTAGAATGCAATAATAACGAAGGTCTTGAAAGACTCCAGAATCAGGGCACTCCCAGACTGTTCTCATTTCCCTGGTGTGTGATGGGATTTCTTTTAAACAATTACTAACAAGTAAATTAACTTACACACTTTGAAAGCTGTAAATAAAAGGCAAGACATTCACTATTATATAAAGTAAACAATTCATAAATATTCACTTAAATTTTTTGTTTATTAAAATTTTATTAAGCATTTCTATATGTTAGATGCTGAGAAGACAAAAATTAAAATAAGACAAAATACTTCTTAGGTCGTTTATCTCCTAATGGGCAGAAATACTGAACAAGCAAACATGATTGCAGAGACCATATCTTAAAGGGCGCTATGGACCATGCATTTGGACACTGAACTTCATCCTATAGACATCTGGAAATCACTGGAGGATTTTGAAGAGAATAACATGGTAAGATTAGTTCAGAAATAAGAAGTTCCTAGTGTTGTGGAGGAGGCATGATACTTGTTAAAAAGTTTGACAAATAACAATATACTGCCCTTTCAAAATTAGAAAAATATAGTTTGCATAAAGAAAACAATCACTTGTAATATTTTAAGTACTTCTACTAGAAACATAATTTTCCTACAAGCATGTTTGGTTTACTTGATTTTCATTTAATAATATATTATGAATCTTTGTGCTAAAAATATATTACCTTATTCTTATCATTATTAATGGCCTATAAACATACACATATGCATATACACACCATAATTTATCTATTCAATCATAAAAAGTACAGTACATGTGTGTTTAAAAAGAGTATTCTTCAACTGCACATACTTTTGGAATTTAAAGTAATTATTTTATCTAATATCTTTTGCTATTAACTATGCTGCTGAAAAACACTGCATATTCCACTTTTCTTAAAAGAAAAGCTGAATCTACATTTTTAATGAGTATATATTATATCCTTCTGAGAAACTATGGCACACAAAAGGAGAATCAGAATTTTTATTTAAAGTCTCATAACAGTAAGCTTTCTGTTACTATAACTGGAGCATGACTGACTATTAAAAGAGGATGAGAAGAAATAGAAGAATTAAAAAGAAATAGTACATTGTAGGCATGAATAATCTTTAGTTTCAGCATGTAAATTCTTAGTTGCAGTACACAGGGTTCCTTGACCAGAGATCAAGTTCACTCCCCCTGACTTGGGAGCTCAGAGTCTTAGCCACTGGACCACCAGGGAAATCCCAACAATTTCTTAACAGATGGTAATCTCATAGGTTCAAATTTTTTGTCTGAAGAATTAGCACCTAGAAATGCTCTCTAGTTAATGTCAAATCTATAAGACCACAGAGTAGTACACTGATCGCTGGTAGATACATGTGTTTTAATTTTGGGGAAGTTATTTGACTGCTTTGATCTTAGGGTCTTCATGTAAATGCATATGCACATATTTATATCCTGACCTTGTAGGACTGTTTCACAGATTAAATAAGATACCAATACATAAGAACACTAAAGTGTTTACATACAGTTTGACATCAAATATTTCTACTTTCTTCTGGCCTCAAATTCTTCTCCACACAAACATTTAATAAAGTACATTACATTTGATCATTATTTTTGAAAGGAGGAGCATGGCATCATTCTTACGTGCAGTGCAGATTCTCTGTGTTCTTACCTGGTGATAAAGTGCTTCAGGGTAATCCTGCATCATTAACCGAAATAAAGCTAATAAGGCCCAGCCAAAGCTGTCAAAATTTGTGTAGCCATCATCAGGATTTACACCAGCTTTTACACACACATATCCTTCAGGACACTGACTAATTAAGATGAAGAAAAGAAAAACTGCTTACTCTTAGGTGACTTTCAGATCAAGGTTAAATCACAAATTCAGAACATCTACCCATGAATAATAAAGGGCTCCCTCTTTCACGGGGCATAGTCTTCTCCTAAACAATTCCCAGTGAAAAAAAGTTGCATATGAGTTCGATTTTCAGCTGATATAAGTGAACAGCATTAGTTAAGCTAAAAGACAACAGGGACTCACAAATGGTTTTTGCCAAGTCTTTGTTAAAGATTTCTTTACTACCCAAAATCAAAGTGAAAGTATAACTGGTGGAAAATGACATTGATAAAAATAAAACTGCAGTAGTTGAGAGTTTAATTTTTAAATGATCTCACCTCAAACCCTTAGATACCATTATTTAAAGAGTGAGAAAACATTGTTCATCAATAATTCATAAGCAGTAACGGCACTTTGGTAGAAAGATCAGATTAAATATTTATTTCATTTCCTTTCATGGAGTCTTCATAATTTTGCCTACTGGGGCTTGGTTCTTGTGGTCCATTATGAAAGTAGTGGCCCAATAAACCATGCTTCTTTTCTTATCACCTCTCGGTAGTTCCTCCCACATTATTGGAGCTTTGGCCATGTGACTTGCTTTACATATTTGTTAATGGCTAACAAATGTGATACAAACAGAGGTTTAAAAAGTACTTGTGTGTTGAGGCTTGCTAAATTGCTGACCTATAGAATCTGAACAGATGAAATTTTGTTCTTGTCTTAAAACACTAACTTTTGGGATAGTTTATCATACAGCAAAGTATAATGGCTGCAGATGAAACACTGACATTCTCATCTGGGCTTGATATACTATATCATTGTCATTCTGACTATCCACGACTTGGTATCTTAGAACATGCATTTCACGTCAAATCTAGTTTGGAATGTCCACAGAAAGGTTTAGCTCGAGTGGGATAGGGCAGACATAATGAGATGGGTTCACAATCTGGACTTGAAAATAGAATGGGAGCCCAGCAGTAAAGGGGTAAAAAGGTTGAATAAGCAATGAAATGTCTAAATCACCTTGTATATGCTGTCGCTTCAGTCATGTCTGACTATTTGTGACCCTATGAACTATAGCCTGCCAGGTTCCTCTCTCCATGGGATTCTCCAGGCAAGAATACTGGAGCAAGTTGCCATTTCCTACTCCAGGGGATCTTCCTGAGCCAGGGACTGAACCGAGTTCTAATTGGCAGGTGAGTTCTTTACCACCAGTGCCACCTGAGAAGCCCCCCCCCACCCCCCGCCGTGTGTATGTGTGTGTGTGTGTGTGTGTTAGTCGCTCAGTCGTGTCCGACTCTATGCAATCCCATCAAATGTAGCCTACTAGACTTCTCTGTCCATGGGATTCTTTGGGCAAGAATACTGGAGTGTATTGCCATGCCCTCCTCCAGGGATCGAACCCAGGTCTCCTGAAAGAGTGTCTAGTGGACTCTTACCATCTCAGCCACAAGGGAAGCCTCTGGGAAGCCCCCAAATCACTTTAATAGGACTAAACTACATAACTCATTCTCCTGCCCCTATGTGCTTTTTCTCTATCTCAGGCCCAGAGCCTCTAAGAACTGAGTTTCAGATGGATTTCAAGTCATTCTAGTTGAGGAAAGTAACACAAGGAATTAATCCATTGTACTGCTGAGAAGCACTCTATTTCAACTTTATTTCGTCATCTGAAATTATAAGAAAATAAAAGTTTTTCCAATAGTCATGTATGGATGTGAGAGTTGGACTATAAAGAAAGCTGAGCACCAGAGAATTGATGCTTTTGAACTGTGGTGTTGGAGAAACTCTTGAGAGTCCCTCGCACTGCCAGGAAATGCAACCAGTCCATCCTAAAGGAGATCAGTCCTGAATATTAATTGGAAGGACTGATGCTGAAGCTGAAACTCCAATACTTTGGCCACTTAATACGAAGAACTGACTCACTAGAAAAGACCCTGATGCTGGGAAAGATTGAAGGCAGGGGGAAAAGGGGATGACAGAGGATGAGATGGTTGGATGGCACCACTGACTCGATGAACATGCGTTTGAACAAGCTCCGGGAGTTGGTGATGGACAGGGAAGCCTGAAGAGCTGTACTCCATGGGGTTGCAAAGAGTCAGACACGACTGAGTGACTGAACTGGACTGAAGACTTGAGAGTTTTGTCATCTCACTGAAGAATTATTTTAAGTCCTATTGTTGTTTAGTTGCTAAGTCGTTTCTGACTCTTTTGAGACTCCATGAGGCCCCCTAGGCTCCCCTGTTCATGGGATTTCTCAGGCAACAATACTGGAGAGGGTTTGCCATTTATTTCCTCCTTCAGGGGATCTTCCCGACCCAGGGATCAAGCCAGCACCTCCTGCACTGGCAGATGGATTCTTTACCGCTAAGCCACCAGGTTCCCATAAGCTGCCATAATTCCAAGAACTGGTCTCAAGGAAATTGAAACCAACCAACCCTGTATGTGAAGATTAATCATAGTTAAAACAATCAACACGATGCTGGGCAGACCACGGAGGACCGATTTCAAGATGACTGTCAGCTGACTGTGCTGTTTCTGCATGTAGCTCCCTCCCTCTTGCCCCCTGATTGTCGGGGCAGATGGAGAGTCAGCCTTTGAACAATTGTCACCCTCCCCTCTGTTGCTAGCATCTAAAATAAAGCAAACTTTCCTTTTCACTAAATGGCCTCTTATTGGTTTTTGAGCAGTGAAGAGCCCAACTCCACTCTCCATTATAATACAGACTTGATAGAAGAAAACATTAACACCACTTACCTAGCATCTGATCTGTTGCCACAAAGAAGAGCATATCTTTCTCCCTCCAAATAATAAAAGTTTTCTGTTTCTGGAAAAATATGAAAGACATGATGTTTTGTATCTAATTTTGAGTGAACAGCATTTATCTAAAACCCAATTACATCTGTACAGATGAACATCCTTCTCTACAGCAAGAAGGAATGAGTTTGTAGCCTACCATTTTCTCTCAACCTAGGAGGCTTTGGTCATATTTATTTATTTTTAAAATGATAAAATTTGTGAGTTTTAGCAATTCCAAACTTTGGTTTCCCTGACATAACTTTCTGAAGACTTGGAACTTTATCATCCTGATAAAGGAAACTGATCCAAATTAGTACTTGAGCATAGTTAGGTATTTACATAAAGATTGTTCTGAAGTTGAATTTGTTCTGAAATTGAAGGTTCAACATTTCTGTGAAGAATGCTTTTTGATATAGATGGCAAGGGATTCTTACCTCGAATATAATATGGATTTCCAGTTCTGTTATTCAGCATGTCAGTTTCATTTTCTTGGGGCCATCGCAAACATTTATGTTTCAGATTGCCCATGAAGAGCCCCATCCCAATTAGAGAAAATACACTCAGAAAAAAGAGAGTTAGGATAATGACCACAGTGAGCTTCTTCAAACAATGGATGAGTATCCCTACAAAAGACTTCATTCCTGAAAAGAGAAAGGTTTGTTTTTCATAAAATAAAATACCTTAGTAAAGCAGCATTAGCAAACTTCTCCCACGGTGAATGCAGATGCCATTGAAATCAATAGCTTTGTGTTTTATAATTTCATTTATCATTATCTAGATCTGATAAATAAAAGAAATAACAGGCGAAACTTTGAGATTTCTGTATTATTGCTAATTTATTACACTTGGCAATAATTCAGACATTCTTTAGTACTTTTACTTATTTGTTTTATTTCTTTTTACTACATAAAGAACAGGACTCCTCTCTTGGTTACTGTTTTTCATACTAATCACCATTATTTAAAAGCACAGGTAAAGGCATAGAGTTACAAATCAACATGGGTTGCAAATGTTGTTGAAAAAAGAAATAGCTTGAAATAGCAGTATTCTTTACATTTTTATTAATTTTTATGACCTCAATTTTTGAAGCTCATTAAATAAAACATGAAAAAACTTTATGAATAGAAATGGAATAACATACAACTGTGATTATATGTCACTGTATTTATACCAGGATACTTGTTAATTAAGAATTCAACTTCAATGTTAGTTTTACTTAAGGACACTCATTTTTCTAACTTTAATAGTTAATACATGCTCAATTCAGAAAATATAGAAAGCAAGAAGAAACAACAAAAACCCCATAATTATACTTCATAAATGAAACTACCATAACTCTTCTTTCCTCCAATAATGGATAAAAATATACCAACTTCATAATGTTGAGCAAGTTACCAACATTTTAATGTTTCTGTTTAATTATTTTTAAGGGAGTATAAATATACTTATTTCATACATCATTGTGAGAATTGAAAATCTATTTTTTTTAAATGACATCCTCAGATGATTAGATTTCTTGAGTGTAATAGAATAGGGTTGAAATAAAGTTATTAGAAAAGAGCGTCCTCAAATAAAACTAACTTTAAAATACTTGGGTGCAATCTCAAAAAGAACAGAATGATCTCTGTTTGTTTCCAAGGCAAACCATTCAATATCACGGTAATCCAAGTCTATGCCACAACCACTCAAGTTGAAGAAGCTGAAGTTGAACGGTTCTATGATGACCTAGAAGACCATCTAGAACTAACAACAAAAAAAGATGTCCTTTTCATCGTGGGGATTGTAAAGAAAAAGTAGGAAGTCAATAGATACCTGGAGTAACAGGAAGGTTGACCTTCGAGTACAAAATGAAGCAAGGCAAAGGCTAATAGAGTTTTGCCTAGAGAACACATAGCTCATAGCAAACACCCTCTCCCAACAACACAAGAGACGACTCTACACATGGACATCACGAGATGGTCAACACTAAAATCAGATTGATTATATTCTTTGCGGCCAAAGGTGGAGACTAAACAGTCAGCAAAGACAAGACTGGGAACTGACTGCGGCTTAAATCATAAACTACTTATCGCAAAATTCAGGCTTAAATTGAAGAAATCAGGGAAAACTACTAGACCATTCAGGTATGACCTAAATCAAATCCCTTATGATATACAGTGAAAGTGACAAATAGATTCAAGGGGTTAGATCTGATAGAGTGCCTGAAGTATTATGCATGATGGTTCATGACATCGTACAGGAGGCAGTCATCAAAATCACCCCCAAGAAAAAGAAACAGCAAAATGGTTGTCTGAGGAGGCCTTACAAATTGCTGAGAAGAGAAGTGAAAGGCAAAGGAGAAGAGGAAAGATATATCCATCTGAATGGAGAATTCCAAAGAATAGCAAGGAGAGATAAGAAAGCCTTCCTAAGTGATCAATGCAAAGAAATAGAGGAAAACAATAGAATGGGCAAGACTAGAGATCTCCTCAAGAAAATCAGAGATACCAAGTGTTGGTCCTTTAATAGACTGGAACCTGGTGGTCGGGAGTCGATGATGAGAAAGTGAAAGAAGGAAAGAGGCTAATATTCCCTGGGTTACACAGCCGGCTTTCACGCTCCAGGGAATCAGCCAGAAAAAGAGAGATAAAGAGAAAGAAAGAAAGACAGACACGGGGACCAAAGCTCTGATGGAGCAAAGGTGTTTTAATCAACATGGCATGGGCACATATACTGTAGTTATTCTCAGCAAAGATAAAGATTAAAAATCCAGACTTGCAAAACACAAGGCGATCCCTATTAAAGAGAGAAGAGGATACTTATCACCATAATGAGAAACTAACAAAGGAAATGCCTGGATTCCTCAGCCCCAGGAAAGGCAAGGTGTGCCTCTCCTCTTAATTCCTGAATATTCAGGATCAATAAGGGCCAAAGGTTTCCTGACAGATCCATAACAGCACACAGGAAGCCTCCTGTTAAATGCTTCCTGACAACCAAGGGAACATTTCATGCAAATATGGGCACAAGAAAGGACAGAAATGGTAAGGACCTACCAGCAGCAGAAGATATTAGGAAGAGGTGGCAGAAACACAGAAAAACTACACAAAAAAGATTTTAATGACCCAGATAACCACGATGCTGTGATCACTCACCTGGAGCCAGACATCCCAGAAGTCAAATGGGCCTTAGAAAGCATCACTATGAACAAAGTTAGTGGAGGTGATGAATTCCAGCTGAGCTATTTCAAATCCTAAAAGATGATGCTGTGAAAGTGCTGTACTCAATATGCCAGAAAATTTGGAAAACTCAGCAGTGGCCACAGAACTGGAAAAGGTCAGTTTTCATTCCAATCTCAAAGAAAGGCAACGCAAAAGAATGTTCAAACTACTACATAATTGCACTCATCTCGCACAGTGGCAAAGTAATGCTCAAAATTATCCACTCCAGGCTTCAACAGTACATGAACAGAGAACTTCCAGATGTTCAAGCTGGATTTAGAAAAGGCAGAGAAAGCAGAGATCAAATTGCCAACATCTGTTGGATCATAGAAAAAGCAAGAGAATTACAGAAAAAAACATCTACTTCTGCTTTGTTGACTATGCCAAAGCCTTTGACTGTGTGGATCACAACAAACTGTAGAAAATTCTTCAAGGGAAGGGAATAGCAGTCCACCTTGTCTGCTTCCTGAGAAATCTGTATGCAGGTCTAGAAGCAACAGTTAGAACTGGCCATAGAACAACAGACTGGTTTCAAATTGAAAAGGAGTACATCAAGGCCATATAGTGTCACCCTGCTTATTTAACTTATATGCAGAGTACATCATGCAAAATGCTGGGCTGGATGAAGCACAAGCTGGAATCCAGATTGCTGAGAAAAATATCAATAACCTCTGATATGCAGCAGATAGCACCCTTATGGCAGAAAGTGAAAATAAACTAAAGAGTCTCTTGGTAAATGTGAAAGAGGAGAGTAAAAAAACTGGCTTAAAACTCACCACTCAAAAAACTAAGATCATGGCATCCAGTCCCATCAATTCCTAGCAAATAGATGGGGAAACAATGGAAACAGTGACAGACTTTATTTTGGGAGGCTCCAAAATCACTACAGATGGTAATTGCAGCCATGAAATTAAAAGATGCTTGCTCCTTGGAAGAAAAGCTATGACCAACCGAAACAGCATATTAAAAAGCAGAGACATTACTTAGTCCACAAAGGTTTGCCTAGTCAAAACTATGTTTTTTCCAGCAGTCATATATGGATGTGAGAGTTGGACCATAAAGAAGGCTGAGATGAGAAGAATTGATGCTTTTCAAATGTGGTGTTGGAGAAGACTCTTGAGAGTCCCTTGGATTGCAAGGAGATCAAACCAGTCAATCCTAAAGAAAATCAGTCTTGAATATACATTGGAAGGACTGATGCTGAAGCTGAAGCTCCAATACTTTGGACATGTGATACAAAGAACTGACTCACTGGAAAAGACCCTGATGCTGGGAAAGATTGAAGGCAGGAGGAGAAGGGGACAACAGAGGATGAGATGGTTGGATGGCATCATGGACTTGATGGACAGGAGTTTGAGCAAGCTCTGGGAGTGGTCATGGACAGCGAAGTCTGGCATACTACAGTTCACTGATTGCAAAGAGTCAGACATGACTGACTGAACTGACTGAAAGTTACTCCTGTGATTAAAGAAATGTGATACCTAGAATAAATATATAATTTTAATTGCTATCATCCTAAAATACATATTTACAGCTACTTTGGCCACTTGGAATTATACTATGAATTGTTTTGCTATATGCAAGTCTTTTTAAAGTATTACATTAAAAATGGAATTTCTGTGTCATGATATATGAGATATTTAAGTATTAATTCATATGTTCAAATTTTTTAAAGAATATTTGAGCTAATGCATAAACCAAAGACTATAAATATATAATCATGCCTTTACTAAAGGTAGGACATTTGAAAAAATATCACTGCCAATTTATTAGAAGAAAAATGGGACATTTTAATTTTATATTATTGCCATGATCACCATAAATATCTTTTAAAATATGTGTATTTGCACTGTGTATTTTTTATTTGGTCACTGTCATGAGTCCTGTGTATATTTTGTACTGAAAAAAATTTTCACATTGTTTTGTTGAAATTATCTTTAGGAATGGAAATTCTTAAATATGAGTAAGAAGGTATGTGTGTATATAAACATAAACTCATGCAAATATTTTATTAATAATAGTGATATTATAGTATATAAAGTATACTTATACATATATAACTACAGAATATTTTTATTAATATTACTATGACATAAATATATTATATACAGAATATATATAATCAAGCTTCTTATGGAGCTTTTAGTGTCAACATTTTAATCGATGATAAAAAGAAGTCACCATCACACTTTATAGACTCAAATTTATTAGTAATTTTCATTGTTATCTTCCATCCATTGCTATCTACCATTCAAAGCTTTGAACCATATGTCAATTTTGATTTTGATTTCCTGGTATAACTTTTTCCTTCTTTTTACTTTTAAATTTTCATTTTGTTTTAGTTTAGGTGTATTGTTTGTGTATTCTAACATTTCTGATTTAATTTTAAAGTCTATATATTTCTTTAATTAATTAATTTTTACTTCTGGCTCCGCTTGGTCACTGATTCTGCACATGGGTTTTCTCTAGTTACGGCGAGCAGGGGGCTACTCTTCAGCTGTGATGCATGGGCTTAGCTGCCCAGTGCTGTCTAGGATCCTCCTGGACCAGGGATCGAACCAAAGTCCCCTGCGTTGGCAGGCAGATTCTTAACCAGCACTTGGACCCCAAAGAAGCTCAAGTCTCTACATCTTGACAGACAATTTTAACTCAATTATGTTCACTTTTATAAACTGGATTATACTTTATGCCTTAGAGTACATTTTTAAAAGAAAAAAGGATTATTTTCATTCTCTTGAATAGTGTGTTTTTCCTTTCTTCCTTGTTTTCATACACACTGTATTACCAGTATGTGCCTAGGTTGTTTTCTCCTTTGAAAAAAAAATAAGAGCAATTCGTACCAGCCTGTATGCTTCCAATTCTAGTTACTGTATTCTACCTGAATTTACCTGAATTCTTCTATGATCTTCACCTCTAATTCTAAGATGAAGATGAAGGTGATACAACTTATGTTCCAGTAATTTGTGGAGAGTAGCAAAAGAACTAAGACTGTGGAAATTCCTGCAAGGACATTTCTTGCTGCTGGTTTCTTCACTGTGCTTGGTGAAGCTACCATGTCACAGACCATTGTTATCAAACAGGTTATTGAGATATATTTTATAAACCATACAATTCACCTGTTTAATGTGTACTATTCAATGTTTCAGTATATCCACAAGTGAAGTGAAGTCGCTCAGTTGTGTCTGACTCTTTGCAACTGCATGGACTGTAGCCTACCAGGCTCCTCCATCCATGTGATTTTCCAGGCAAGAATACTAGAGTGGGTTGCCATTTCCTTCTCCAGCCGATCTTCCCGACCCAGGGATTGAACTCGGGTCCTCCCTCATTGTAGGCAGACGCTTTGCCGTCTGAGCCATCAGGAAAGTCATATCCACAAGATTAGGCATCCATTATCACATTTTCCAATGTTTTTGCTGTTTTGCCCAGCCTGGACTCCAAGTACAGAGTATGCATACATCTGGCCTTCTTCATGATGTTCCAGTGGATGAACGTTGCTTGCAGATCTTACCTTTGGTGTTATCACACTAGCTCGTGGGTTTATTCATTCCACTATTTGATAAAACTTCTGACTCATAACAGCCAAAAAAAAAAACTCTGAGTGAAGTTTTCCTATCTTATTGTTTTTATTCATTCTGAACAACAAATCAGAAGGTATTAGTAGGCTTCCCTAAGACATACTCAGGAATGGGATGTGTAAATTATTCCTCAGCATCTTCCATCAGTGTGGTCATGGTCTACACTATTTAACAGAACCTTCTTGAATGTTGTGGCATGTGGAACACATCCTATCCGAGCACTGAAAGTAAAAGGGTACTTATCTTATTTTACATAACTTTGTTCATTTCAACTGGCTTTTAGATTCAATGAGGAAAAGAAGAGGATGGATTATATAACTGTCTGGACTGCTAATTCATTCAGAAGTCTAAGGACAATTTTAGTATTTCATATTTAAGACATAAAATTAAAGAAATAAGAAAAAATAGAGAAGTAAAATATTTTGATTGAGCTCTACATTTTGTTATCATAAGCATTGAAACCACTTCAAATAAGTAACAAATGTGGTATTATTTTTCCTTTCCATTCCAGGAGTGACAAATAAATTTGATACTTGATCTGATATTCATTTATATCAAAGATGAAACATTGTTTAACTTTTCCCCAAGCAATGGCAGGGCTGTTCAAATGAATACATGGAAGTACATAAAACAAAATGAAGACAAAGAACTTGATGCTTTCTCTTACCTTGGTTTAAAGGAATAATTTTCAAAATTCTCAAATTTCTCATAATTCTAAATAATGAAATGAAATTCAGAGGTGAATATCTTGAAATATGCCTGTGGAATTAAATTAAAGTCGTTTAGAAATCATATTGAGTTTATGTTACTGACATTTGACTTTTTATAATATTTGAAGCTTGTTTCTAAAACCAGACATCCAAATGTTCCCTTGCTTTCATTATTGCATTTTGCAAATAGCTTTATTATTGATTGGAAGGGAAAGATTTCTACCATGCAAGGTAATCAAGTAAACATTAATCTACAAATTAGGAGAGTTTATAAAAGCTTGACACTTTGAGTAGTCAAAATTTCATCAAATACTCTATATTATGTTCATATTTTGCAATCTTAATTGGTTTGAAAAGATAGTTAAAATAAGAAAATACATAGCTTTTGAAAGGAATAAGATTTATTTTAAGTATTTAAACTCCTGGTGCTGATAATGATGATGATAACAATGGTGATGGTGATGGTAGCAGAAATCAAAATGTATATTGGTTAAGGACACAGATTTTAGAGCCAGACTGCTGGTATAGAAATATAGGCTCTGCTATTTACTAGTTGTGTGATAAGAAAAAATTACTTAACCTATTTTGCCTCTGTTTCCTCAAAGGTGAAAAGTAAGGATAAGGGTACTTTCTAATTCTGAGGATATGGGGAAGATTAAATTAGTTAATCGATGTACATTCATAGCAAAGCACCTTCACGTACTAAGGGCCCTTAGTTGCATTAGCCAAGTTTTAGCTAATAGCAGTGGCAAGAAGAAAAATAATACTAGTGATAGCAGAAGTAGTGTTAATAATTTCAAAGATATTAGCTACTATTTTTTGACTGCTCACAACATGGAAGAAACTAATCATGTTCTTTATAAAGGTTATTTCTTTTTTAAAAAATTGACACTAACTCTACAAATAGAGTATTACTTTATTTTTAACAGGAGTTTGATACCTGTGACAATTTCTTTAGCCATAAAATAGAGTACATTAAATAGAAGGATTGAAAAACTTAATACACATGTAAATTATTTGAATTTAATGTATCATTCTAGAAAAATGTGCATGTGTATAAAATATCTTATTCTGATAATTAAAATATTTACTGTTCTTAAGCAATATCGATGAACAGAATCAAATATGCTGGAATCCTCTCCTAAGTCTCCAGGATATTTTCTGGTCACCAAACATAATCACCTCAAATGCAAAAAATTCAACCTCTATTGTTTTTGCTTCAGGTAGAAAACAGAGATAATATCCCATTCCTTTGATTTTCAATGCATAGTCAGGACTAGTTCAGTTGGAGCTGCCTAAGAGAACTCAGAGAACTCACTATGTCTATGATTTATGAATTGTTCTGTACTCACAGAATTTTTACAGGCAGAAAATTCTATCAACCTCAATGTTTCTTTATGAAAAGCATTTTTTTTAGCAAGCAAACATTATGATGTTTGTAACTTAAAAGGAGTACTCACTCAAATAAAGTTACACTGAAATCAAGCCAGTTCCATGAATCACCAAAGAAATAAAAAGGTCCTGCCCAGATGCCTCTTGCAATGAGTTTTACAAGTATTTCAAACGTATAAATTCCAAGCAAAGTATTCCTGCAGAAAAAATTTCACATAATTTTTATATTACTTTTCATATTAAAAATGAAACCAATATATCATAATTCTGAAATATATGTCTATGATAATTATTTGGCAATCAATCAACCAACCAACTAGACAACCATAGGATAGGGCTTTAGTTAGGGCTTCCTGAGTCTTACAACAATAACTATGAAATTTGGCTATCAGTCTTTTTTCAACAAATTTTAGCTCAGGGTTATATTTACATATATTTAAGTAAAGAATAAATACAAAATATCAAATTTATCCCACACTGGGAGTCCAGCAATAAGCAACTGAAATGTAGGCAAGTATGAAAGAACTTATTATATACATATGCAAGAATTTTTACAGTGAATCAGTATAACACGGATTTACCTTCCAAAGTTAACTAATTTTAAGAATAGAAACCTTGAGGAGTGCCATCAAGAAGGTCTTCTTCCCTAGAAAATGTAATGGGCCTTTCCATTTTTGTATTCTAATGCAAGGTAAGCTACTCACACCCCTCAGGAAAAAGAAGTAGAACAGAAAGGAATAAAAAGATATCTTTTTATCTAAAGAATAGACAGGATAAAAGTTATCTGTGTTTGAAACAAATCTGGTGTGGGACTGCAATAGTAAAGAAAATCTGAAGCACTGAAATATATCAATCATTAGAATAAAAATAAAGCCTCACTTATATGATGTCACAGACATAAACACATATACAGATAAAGGCTCAAGCATCTATATCATGTTAACCTAACATGCTGGGAAATTTAAAATCCAATTAAGAGTAATGATGGGAAGAAAAACATTAAAATTGATTAACAACATGTGGATATATTTTATTCAGAAAATTCATCAATTGTGGAATATGTATACATATTATATTATGTACAATGTATACTACATGTAAATTATAAATATTAATTTGTACCATCTTATAATATGTAGTACATAATGTACTATAACACAATGTGTTAAATATAAAATATAATCATATACAAGATTATACATAATAAAATTATATAACTTACTGCAATGCTGGCCCCCATCTTGGCAAATCAGTCATAGACATAAATATGCAGTCAGTCAGGACGCTAACCAAAATGAACAGTCGGAAAAAGGTAAGTTACAGTCAAGGAACAATAGTAATAAAAATAATGTTTAAAATACATTTCTATAATCTGTTTATATGTACACACATGAGATCACATAGTTTCTTAAGTTTCAAAAAATGTACTATTTATATTGAAAAGCAACAAGGATTAAGATTTGCTACCACTACTTGTGTGCACTAGAAAATGCATTTTAAATGTATTTTCAAATATGGAACACACTGAAACTATAACCAAGATTTCAGTTTGACATAAAATGATATGTTAATTAAAAAGAGAAAAAGACTGCAACAATATTTGAATAGAATAGTTGCATTTGATGTTAGTACAGTTTAAAACCAACAGAAAAGGATATGGATGTACCAAAATCTTAATGGTTGCTCTTCTAATTGAATTGAAAGGAGACAATGTACACCAGGTAGCATTGAATCTGAATATTGTTCTCTTTTTATTTAATACTATGAAAGTCTATAAGAAGAAAAAATGAAAATCAAGTGAAATTAGAACTGAGAATTATGATCTTATCAATCATGCAACATTTTCCAATGACCATTTCAGTCATGAAGTCTAACATTTATACTTAAATTTTTATATCCGTTTACAGATTAAATCAAATGGAAAGGTTTTTAAGCTAGTTTTATTCATATTTAGGCTTATCTACCATACCTTTTTTTGCCAGTGTTCTACCTAAGAAAACCATTTGCCGCACACCAATCCTTAAGTTTTCCTGCAGAACTGATGTAATAGAAAGAAATCTATAGCTTGATGGCTCAAGAGTATCCATTTTAGCATACTAAAATTCAATAAATGTAAAATAAGTTAATTTTATTTTGAAGCAAATAAGATATGAGACTGCAGTAGTAAAAGTGACCCACCCAATGCATGCAAACATTATCTTAATCATTAGTAATTTTCTATGGTATATAACCATGCTGTACGTTATCATTGACATAAATATATTTAACACAAAAATTTATGTCATGTAAAACTAATCTGTTGGTATATTTAAGTATTAAACCCCCCCAAAAAAGAAAAATCAGAAACATCTTAAAAAGGACTTATATACATATGTATATGTGAAGATATATGTGTGTAAAATACAGATATATAATGTGTGTGTAAAATACACACATATAATATATGTGTGTATGTGTGTGTATATATAAACATACAGAATTATATACACACACATATATGCACTTTTGTTATACATACATATCCATTTGGAAAATTCATTCATGTGCTGTATGCATAACTATAGTATACATTGCTGTTGTTTAGTACCTAAGTCCCATCCGACTCATTTGCAACCCCATGGACTGTAGCCCTGCCAGGCTCCTTTGTCCATGGAATTTCCCAGGCAAGAATACTAGAGTTGGTTGCCATTTCCTTCTCCAATTCCTGACCCCATGACTGAATCCATGCACCATCAGGGAAGTCCTCATATTACACATCGCAAACATTATATACACTACCATGTAATAACATTAAATGTATAGCATAAAAGGCATATAAGGATATTGGAATCTTTTTAATATATGCATTTATACTGTAAAATGTCAGCATGCTTCCACCATGCAAAGTATTTGAAAGAGTTGTGACTAACAGAATGATCTCTTTGCCTTCCATCCAGCATGCATGCTGAGTCCCTTCAGTCGTGTCTGACTCTGCGACCCTATGGACTGTAACCCGCCAGGCTCCTCTGTCTTGGGATTCTCCAGGCAAAAATACTGGAGTGGAAGGTTGCCATGCCTTCCTCCTGGCGATGTTCCTTATCCAGGGATCGAACCTGCATCTCTTACATCTCCTGCATTGACAGGTGGGGTCTTTACCACTTGTGCCACCTGGGACTGATTCATTTTCTTTTCACTCATTTGGTAAAATCATTGAATGCACTACAATATCAAAGAATATCAAATTACATTTGTCCACAATGGGGCTAATTCTTACCTCCCCCAAGTCTGACCTTTTTTTTTTTATAATTACTTCATTTTTGTTAGAAGCTTTCAAGCTCAGAACCTTGGCATTATTAATCAGTCTTCAAATCCTGCTGTTTCTTCTCAAGTGTGTTACTTCTGTCTCCAAGGCACTCTTAGAATCCAGACTTCTTGACTTCAGGCCTGGATTACTCTCTCTCCTATTTCATCTTTCTGACTCTATCACTACCATGAAATAGTAATGTAGAAGTCTCTAGATTAATCTTATTTAAACATTGCATTGATCACATCAGTACTCTGGCCATCACACTAAAGCCATGTTGTCATCTCCATTATCTCATCTTATTTCCCACAATTTACAACAACTACAGGGTTCCAGTTCTATCATCAGCCCATCTCTTCCTTATTTCAGAATTAATCTATGCTCTTGCCTGTTCATAGAAGATTTTTGCCTTGTAAAAACTGAAGTGTTTCTGAAGCTGTAATTCAAGGTTCTTCCAGCTTTGTCAGTCCACACAGATCTCTGTCTTTTCTAAGCATAATCGTTTTTATCATTTTGTGCTTCTTGCTGAATTGTCAAATATTTAATAATTTTCTCAAATCATTCTGGGAATAAGATAGGATGTGACTGTATGAATGAATAAAATTTATGAATGAAATATAGTTTGGTTTTATTTCTCTAACTACTGAGTAAGCACATCAAGTTGAACAGTTGAAACTGCTGCACATGTAATTGAAACTTTATATTATAGTTATTTTAAAATCAATACCCTTAAGTAGCCAACCATCATGCTCCCATAAAATGAAACATTAAGGTATGCCAGTATAGCTTATTACATACAAAGTACAGTTATCCCAAACAAACCAACCAGGCAAATAATCAGTTTTGACAAAAATCTCAAATATGTGTTAAATTTCTTGTCCAGTTTTCTGTAACTTAAAATTACCTCTTCACTTACTCTTCTGTCTTTTTTCATTCTTTTTCAATTACAGTTTTTTGCATGTCTGGAAAATGGATAAAAATATAGCCACAGTAAGCTTAATTAATCCTTACCCTTTTATTAATGTAGTATGGGTCCACATCTTCCAATGGCTCTGACACCATTGCTTGAGGAAGATTTCCATAAACAAATGGAAGCTCTTTTCCAACCTCCAAGTCGCAGTTCGGCTTTAAATCTTCTTTGTCTTCCTCACTTGGCTTTTTAGTACTGTGCTGTTCCATAACTTCAAGAGATTCTCTGGTGAAAGGGACCAGGCTCTTAGGTTCTGGGGAAGCCATTTTCAATTTTGCCCCTGCAAGAAAAGTATTTTCTTCATTTCTGCATAAGATTTGGATACAATAAAGAAAAAAATTAAAGTACAAAAGGCTAGGATATGAATGAAAGAGAATGGCAAACAATGCACTCAATGAAAACTCCTGCATTTAAGAGAAATCTGAGTTATTAAACTTGGTTTTGTTTCCCTTAATGTTAGACTTCACTTGTAATTTCATCAATAACTCATTCTATTTCATTTACTCATCCATTGAATCCTCTTTCTTCTACTGAAATCTGCCTTTCAGTTTCTCCCCTGTAATGAAAAAGCTCTAAAGTGGCTACAGACTTTTGGAAGACCAAACCCAATCATTTCACTCTCAGCTGTATTTAGTCACTGACTAGACTTTGCTTCTCTAAACTCAAGTTTCATTGGCTCTGTGACCCACTCTTCTGTATCTCTTCTTACAACTATGATCACTTCCTTTGACTTAGTTTTTCCCCCAAATTTTCAACTTTGATATCCTTTAAAGTTTTGCTTTTCCCTCTTTTACCTCATCTTTTTGGTAAGTACCTAGGCAAACACAGAGTTTAAACTACTATAAATAGGTATTCACCAAGTACATTTCCCAAAACACTCCCTTCTCTCAGTCATCTATGTGTCAATCCACCAATGACAGCAATTTAACAACTAAAAACAAAATTTGTTGTTTTTTCCCAAGACCAAAACCACTCTTTAACCTAACAGTCATTGTAAAATTACATATAAACTCATTACTTTGAAAATTACTCATAAAATGTTTTTCTTTGTCACTAGTTCCTTAGAAAAAAGTAATCTTCCTATAATAATTTTCTATCAGTTATTTAAATATTATCCATTGTTCATACACCTACATCAAGGTAGCCATCTCTGTAATTCTGTCTCTGGAATTCTAGTCTTTATCTATTTCAAGTTATTCTACAGGCCACTTGAATTAGTCTTCATTAAATATAATTTCATGTATCAATTCTCCATTAATGAAACATTCTTTCCTTTTACACTGAAATATGCTCTTTTGCTGATTTTTTCCAGCCCAATTTCTGTCAAAACCAACTCTTCAAGTGACTCTACTGAGTCAGTAACAACTAACTGATTATTCTTTATACATTCTCTTTAACCCTCATTGCAATTCTACTATTGCAAATAATGATACTTGATATTGCAGCATTTTCTACATGTGTATTTTGTCTCTTATACTGCCTGCCTTAGGTAAATTTATCCTATTGATATGATATGTCCTAAGACAGAAATCACATACATATGTAACATACACACAGATACAGTAATCCAGAATTTTCCTCTGTTGTGTAAAATTGAGTTTTTAAATAATTGAATCCATTACTTGCTATTAGTGGAAAGTGAGAAAACAATAACTTGGTTAACAATAATGGAGTATAAATCATTGTGAGAATCAAACTAGTACCAGCTTTAAATAAGTGGTTTGTAAGAGATATTTTAACTATACAAATGCTAATCTCCAGACATCCAAAGAGAGGACACACAGTCCATTTCTTAATCCTGAAATATAAAAGTGGAAAATAATCACTGGGACAACTCCTTATACCTTTCATGACATCACAGTTTTCTTGGCTTTTCTTTTAATTCCTACTGCATTAGGCATCTAAAGAATGACTTTCTATGCTCACTTCTAACAATGTATATAGAACAAAATGCCACCCCTGCTTCAACTTTATTTGATTTTTCAATTTAAGCTCCCACCTATAAATTCTATTTCCCAAAATGTAAATAAAAAGATACTCAGTCTATCCAATGGATTTATTTTCCCTTGGTTCAGTCACTTGTGACCACACAGAGGGACATTTTCATAATAGCAATGTCTGCTTATGCCCAAGACTCTCCAAGGATATTGCAAGGATGGGGCGTTAAGCAATTTTAAAAGAGAGAAATATGGAATCGAAATATTAACGTATATCAACTTGGAACCCTCTTTGTTAATTAGTGAAAAATAACAATTGCACATCAAAAAATTTACCTATTTTTCAAATAACTTGCTTCAATCATGCACAAAATACTTATTAAAGGACCATTAATAATTGTTTATACACACCATATGTACATATAAACACAATGCTCAAAATCCTTAAAGCTAGGCTTGAATAGCACATGAACCAAGAAATCCAGATGTACAAGCTAGATTTAGAAAAGGCAGAGGAACCAGAGATCAAACTGCTAACATGCACTGGATCATAGAAAAACTAAGGGAATTCCAGAAAAACATTTACTTCTGCTTCATTGATTACACCAAAGCCTTTCACTGTGTGAATTACAACAAACTAGAAAATTCTTAAAGATATGGGAATACCAGACCACCTTACCTGCCTTCTGAGAAACCTGTATGCAGGTCAAGAAGCAACAGTTAGAACCAGACACGGAAAGAGAAGAGTGAAAAAGCTGGCTTAAAGCTAAACATTCAAAAAACAAAGATCATGGCATTCGCATTACTTCATGGCAAACAGACAGGGAAAAAATGGAAATAGTGACAGACTTTATTTTCTTGGGCTCTAAAATCACTGCGGACGGTGACTGTAGCCTTGAAATTAAAAGACATTTGTTTCTTGGAAGAAAAGCTACAATAAAGCTAGACAGCGTATTAAAAGGCAGAGACATCACCTTGCCAACAAAGGTCCATATAGTCAAAGCTATGGTTTTTCCAGTAGTCATGTACGGATGTGAGAGTTGGACCATAAAGAAGGCTGAGTGTCAAAGAACTGATGCTTTAAAACTATGGTGTTGAAGAAGACTCGTGAGGGTCCCATGAAGAGCAAGGAGATCAAACCAGTTAATCCTAATGGAAACCAACTCTGAATATTCGTTGGAAGGACTGATGTTGACGCTGAAGCTTGAATACTTTTGGCCACCTGATTGTGAAGAGCCAACTCACTGGAAAAGACTGATGCTGGGAAAGATTGAGGGCAGGAGGAGAAGAGGGTGACAGACGGGGGTAAGATGGTTGGATGGCATCACTAACTCAAAGGACATGAGTCTGAGCAAACTCCGGGAGATAGTGAAGGACAGGGAAGCCTGGCTTGCTGTCATTCATGGGGTGGTAGAGTCAGGCACACATGAATGAATGAACAATAACATAGTAATACCTCACACATCAAGTTTTGTTGAGGGGAGTCAAAATGCTTTGAATAAGTACAGTTTATGAAGACACACTACAAACAACTGAAGTTTTCTCTTACTTACACGTAGAATCTTCCTTTAAAAAATTTAATAAGCTTTCAAAATTGTACTCCTTACATGGAGTTCCTTGAATTGTTCCTTAATGGCTCATGGTTATAGGCTAGTATAAACAAAATCACAAACTTAGGAATTAGACTTACATTGAAATCCTAAATTCTGTTACTAATTCTGTTCTGTTCTTAGAGGTCTCAGTTAAACTACTTATATTCTAGAAACTGTCAGTCATAAAATTGGGATCCTACCCAGGTTAAGTTAAGGATAAAATCAAATAATGTGAATGAAGTGCCTAGAACAATGATTGGCACATAATAGGTTCAAAGTAAATAAAAATTTTAAACTGTGATATAATTTTATATCTGGGAATGATTGGTCAAATTTAATAGAATAATAGTATAGTTCAATACACATCAGGTTTTGAAATTTGAACCAAAACAACCTGTCTGCACAAATGCGGTAAGTATATTTTTGCAGCAGAGGAAACTGCCAAGGGGATTTACTTAAAAGTAACTGCAATATCAATAAATGCTGATTGTGTCTACCAAGAAACTTAATATAACCTTTATCTATACTGAAGGAAAATGGAGGAGGCAGTTACTCTCTCTTCTGCTGTATTCCATGACCACAATCAAAAGGCAGGCATGTAAACTGGAAGGTCTTCAAATGTGATCAGAATGTTGATAAAATTCAAATCATTCCATCTATAGATGAGTTATTCATTGACTGTGACCTTATAGTCTTAGAACTTTACAATCCTAGAATCTTTGAATTGAATTTTCACAGAGTATCACCTAAAGGTTTTGGCTAAATATTAGATAAACTAAACCTACGCAGCATTGAATGAACAAAATCAAGAGCATTTTACAAATATCATTTCATATTAAGTAAAAATGTTTCTTTTATATTTTTAGGGATACATTCTAACTGCTAAGAAACATTATTAAGTTTATGTGTATAAAAACTATTGTCCTTAAAAGTAGATACAAAGGGATGTCATAAACTTGTTGCAAAGATGCTACCATTAGTGAAAATATTTTTGGACACCATCTATAGAAACCCCAAAATTTAATTTGTCAGCCAGTATTCTTATTGTATAGGCTTCCCTGGTGGCTCAGGTGGTAAAGAATCTGACTCCAATGAAGGAGACCCAAGTTTGATCCCTGGGTGGGGAAGATCCCATCGAGAAGGGAAAGGCTACCCACTCCAGTAATTCTTGCCTGGGAAATCCCAAGGACAAAGGAGCCTGGCAGACTATAGTCCATGGGGTTGAAAAAGAGTCAGACATGACTGAGTGACTAACATACACATACATTAAATGTGTATAGTCCAAATATAATCTTCTTTTTCCTTCTGTTATCCCTTCACAGCACAACAATCTTTGATTCCTCAGTCTGCCACCTACTAGCTATGAGACTTTAATAACATAGCCTGGGTAAACTTTGGAACCCCTCATGCACCTCACAGGGTCATAAACATGAAACCAGACTATACATGTAAGCCTGCTCCACAGCACTGACTACCACTGTTAATTCTCTCTCCCTACCCAGTCAGTTATACCAAAAGACTTCTTTAGTCATAATTTTGATGTTGAATGAAACTACCATGGTTGTTGACTAGATGAATAAATAGATAGTGGACACTATCTTCAATAGTATGATAAAGAAATGCAAGCACTTAATCAAATGAAACTGGCTTGCATATAACTTTTAGACAGCTGAGTGCAGATTATAAATTATTAATCATTAAATCATAATTCAGTAAAAGCATTTCTGTGGGGAATTTATGAAGTATGATCCAGGCACTATGTTTTCTGGTGAGTGATCTTAATATAGCACAAATGCCTGAAAAATATAGAAAGATTAATAGTTAATCTGTCCATTAGACTGCTTTTCTAAAAAATTGAATTGCTAAAGTAAGATTTTGGCAAGAATTGTATCAAAGTCAACTCAAGTTTGGACCGTAACAAGTATAATTCAAAACATGCCACATTTATCACCTGATGATTTAAAGGGGCACAGCTAGAAATATTTCTATATACGAGGACAAGAGAAATATTTCTACATGTGAGAACTGACTGAAAGGCAGCTGTTAGGGCAGATCAAACATCTGATGAAAATAGCTACTGTATTCCCATGTGTATATAAGCTCTAGCCGCCAAAAACTGGTTCAGCCTTCACTCCACTTGCTGCATAACTAATATATATTCTTGGATTTTTCCTGTGTTGGAATATCTTTACTCCGGTATAGCTAACATTTTCTTTAATCCAACATTTTCTTGCCCCTGAGACTGTTTCACTCTTTCCTGACTTAAATGATTTGATTTCTGGCTCTTGTCTTTACACTCTCTACAGCTGTGTTCTGCCCAGGGTTTAGCCAGTTTTGGTTAATTCTCCTCATTATGTGTGCCAACCCCTTCACAGATCACTGCCTTGTCATGGAGAAGGGACTTACATAACTCAATGAAGCTAAGAGCCATGCTGTGTAGGGCCACCCAAAATGGACAGGTCACAGCAGAGAATTCTGACTAAATGTGATCCCCTGGAGGAGGGAATGGCTAAATGAAGCAGGGCAAAGGCTAACTGAATTCTGCCAAGAGAATGCACTGGTCACAGCAAACACCCTTTTTCAACAACACAAGACATGACTTTACACATGGACATCAAAAAATGGTCAATACCAAAATCAAATTGGTTACATTCTTTGTAGCCAAAGATGGAGAAGCTGTATACAGTCAGCAAAAACAAGACAAGGAGCTGACTGTGGCTCAGATCATCAGCTTCTCATAGCAAAATTCAGGCTTAAACTAAAGAAAATCAGGAAAACCACTAGGTCAGCCAGGTATGACTTAAATCAAATCCCCAATGAATATGCAGTGGAGGTAATGAATAGATTCAAAGGATTAGATCTAGCAAACAGTGTGCCTGAAGAACTACAGATGGAGGTCCATAATATTGCACAGGAGGCAGTGAACAAAACTATCCCAAAGAAAAAGAAAAGCACAAGACAAAGTGGTTGTTGGAGGAGGCTTTACAAATAGCTGGAAAAAAGAAGAGAAGTGAAAAGCAAGGGAGAAAGTGAAAGGTACATACAACTAGATGCAGAGTTCCAAAAAATAGCAAGGAGAGACAAGAAGGCCTTCTTCAATGAACAGTGCATAAAACAGAAGAAAACCACAGAAGGGAAAGACTAGACATCTCTTTGGGAAAATTAGAAGTATCAAGGGAACACTTCACCCAAAGATGGGGACAATAAAGGACAGAAACAGCAGAGACCTAGTAGATGCTGAAGAGATCAAGAAGACAAGGAAAGAATACATGGAAGATCTGTACAAAAAAGATCTTAATTAACCAGATTACTAAGATGGTATGGTCAGTCACCCAGAGCCAGACACTCTGGAGTGTGAAGTCAAGTGGGCCTTAGAAAGCACTGCTATTAATAAAGCTAGTGGATGTGATAGAATTCCAGGAAAGCTATTCAAAACCCTAAAGGATGATGTCATCAAGGTGTTACATTCAGTATGTCAGCAAATCTGGAAGACCCAGCAGTGGTCACAGGATTGGAAAAGGTCAACCCTCATCCCAGTTCCCAAGAAGGATAGTATCAAAGAATGTGCTAATTATCCAACAACTGCACTCATCTCCCATGCTGGTAATGTCATGCTTAAAATCTTGCATGCTACGCTTCAGCATTTGCAAATGAAGAACTTCCAGACATCCAAGCTGGGTTTAGAAAAGGCAGAGGAACCAGAGATCAAATTGCCAACATTCGCTGGATCATAGAGAAAGCAAGGGAACTTCAGAAAACCATCTGTCTCTGTTTCAATGACTACATTAAAGGCTTTGACAGTGTGGATCATAAGAAACTGTGGAAAGCTCTTAAAGAGTTGGGAATACCAGACCATCTTACCTGTCTCCTGAGAAACCTGTATGCAGGTTAAGAATCAGCAGTTAGAATCCTGTATGGTACAACTGACTGGTTTAAGATTGAGAAAGAAGTACGACAGGGCTGTCTGCTGTCATGCTGTTTGTTTAACCTATATGCTGAGCACATCATGAGAAATGATGGCTGGATGAGTTACAAGCTGGAATCAAGATAGGTGGGAGAAACCTCAACAGCCTCAGATATGTGGGTGATACCACTCTAATGGCAGAAAGTAAAGAGGAACTAAAGAGTCTCTTGATAAGGGTGAAGAAGGACAGTGAAAGAGCTGCCTTAAAACTAAATATTAAAAAACTAAGATCTTGGCATGTGGCCCCATTACTTCATGCAAAGAGAAGAGGAAAAGGTGGAAGTACTGACAGATTTCCTCTTCTTGGGCTCTAAAATCACTGTGGATGGTGATTGGAGCCATGAAATCAGAGGACAACTGCTTCTTGGCAGGAAAGCAATGACAAACCTAGACAGTGTGTTGAAGGGCATAGACATTACTCTGCCAACAAATGTCCATACAGTCAAGGTTATGGTTTTCCCAGTGGTCATGTATGCTTGTAAGAGCTGGACCATAAAGAAGGCAGAGTGCTAAAGAGTTGATGCCTTCAAACTGTGGTGCTGGAGAAGACTCTTGAAGGTCCCTTGGAAAACAAAGAGATCAAATCAGTCAAGCTCAAGGGAAATCAACTCTGAATACTGTTGGAAAGACTGATGCTGAAGTTGAAGCTACAGTATTTTGGTCATCTGATGTGAACAGCTGACTCACTGGAAAAATCCCTGAGGCTGGGAAAGATTGAGGGCAGAAGGAGAAGAGCACACCAGAGGATGAGATGGCTGGATGTAATGGACATGAACTTGGGCAAATTTGGAGGATGGTGAGGAATAGGGAGGCCTGGCGTGCTGCAGTCTATGGGGTCGCAAAGAGTTGGACATGACTGGGAGACTGAACAACAACATGTGTGCCTAACTTAGGATTGACCTACTTCAGGTCCCAGTTCTGGGCTTTTTGGTGGCTTCAGATTTCCTGATTGCTCAACTCTATCCTCCTTTAGTTTCTTTGTCCTAACCCATCTCAGACCCCTTGTTAACACCTTATTGGAATATGTTATCTTACAGAAGATTTCCCTGGTATGACGGTGAAGAATCTGCCTGCATTGCGGGAGACCTGGGTTCGATACCTGGGTTGGGAAGATATGGCAACCCACCCCAGTATTCTTGCCTGGAGAATCTTTACAGACAGAGGAGCCTGGCTACAGTCCATGCGGTTGCAAAGAGTTGGACATGACTGAGCGACTAAGCACAGCACATATTGCAGAAAGTGGCTGCAAACACTCTCAAAAACTTATCTCTCAAGTCTCTCAAAAATATATCTACAATCATATATGTTTATAATTCTATATTTTAGCTTTTTGGTTTCAGCTATGTTTTTAAAAAGTGAGCTCTAATTTTCCTTTAAAGATTGTTATTGCAGTTTGACATGTCATATAGGGCAATAAGTTTAAGCATGGTGTTTCCTTTTGACATTCATTTATCAGTCATTTGTGGAACACATATTTATTAAGTGCCAAGCATTAAGCTAGGTATCAGTGCTATAAATAAATTATAGTTACTGAATTTAAGGACAATGGGAGACAGACTTGTAAACAAATAAGAATCAAGTTATCTTGGTTATCTCTGAAAATTATTATTTCAAAGCAAAAGAGATGCAAATTAAAATCATCTCCAACACTAGTAGGTCTGGATTCTATAGAGAGTTCGTCAAATTTTCCAACAATGAGAATTAACATCTCTCTTCTTGAAGAAAGGAGCACAGTCAAGGACCTTAAACTTCAGAATGACACCGTCAATACACACAATAGGAAATCACAGCCAGTATCAGTTAACAGTCTATCTGCATCTGATTGCAAATTGCCTGAGAACAATGAACAGGAAGCTTAGTGGCAGCTGAAATACCAAGAAGGGATGCAGATCACTGGGTATAGGATCCCAATGAGGGTCTCCAAGCTCAACAAAAAATACTATTCTGACAGTGATAAAGGCAACAGAAAGCCTGATTGCCAGGAACATAAAAAGTTAAACTAATTCTACCCTAAATAGTCTTACTTGAATCTTCTAAGAAAACAACTGCTTTGGTTTCCTACCAGTGAGTTTAGGAAAGTGGTCTAACTCAATATTCTAAAGCACTCAATGTTCCCAATTTTTCTAGGTATTCTCAAAATTTCCACTGCTTTGTGAAAGTGGCCTCTGGGATTTCTGAATTACCCCTTGTTACACTGAAAAAATGAGCACATTGTAATGGAACTGGAATCTTCCTAGAATTGTACTTCTCATGAACCCAAAGATCTGTTAGATCATTAACCAAAAATTCCTGGCCAGTAGCCATATTAGGGGTTAACAATATAAAAAAAAAATTACTCTTTGCCACTTCCCAAAGGAATTCAAAAGGGCTTTGTCATGCAACTAGATTCTATATGTTGTCTTCAGTCCTAAAGTCCTTGATGCAACCAGCTCCCCTGAGGTATAAGATATGATCTCAATATTTGTTTTAAAAATACAGAACTGGAACTATACCTTGGTGCTCCTGGGACCATACACAACCAGTTGACCTCCTTAAGCATCCTCTCAATCTGCAGTGAAACTGTGGATTTTCTTAGCCCTTTATTTTTTCTCAGCTTCTGACCAGCGGAACTAAGCTCATAGATCTACAAACGGTGCCCTAAATCTGCAAATCAGATGGAAGAGCTCTGGACCAGTTGTCATCTAGGGCCAACCATAAACCTCGAGCTAACCTCTGGCTCTAGGTTAGCTTGAGATGGGCACAAAACCTTCAATAATATGGTCCTGGGTGGTTGACTAGATGTGAGCGTGTCAAACCTGCAGTTTATGAATCCTGAGGCCTTTGAGACGATGGGGAAGAGGAGAGGATGGTGGCCTTGGATCAACATCCCGATACTGAGAGTTGTAGGGAAAGAATACCTTCTCATGCACCTGATTTGAATTATATCAGCTCTTGACTGGATATTAGTGCTAATATTGAAAATGTAGGAGTCAGCAGCCCAACCCAGACAGACAATTTCAGAGTATCTTGGGCTAGGGCCCCTTGGGATGAACCTAATGCAGCCTGCTAGAGAGAAAGATTCCTTGGCTGATAGCCATGCTTCATCTAACCACCCTCATAAAGCAAGCAAAGACATCATTACATGTTGTTTTATGTTCTCTGATATCCCAAGTATGTGAGACAGACGAGGCTTATACCAGAATTTCTGAGGCAAATACTTGCTTTAGAATATCACTTCTCCAAAGGATCAAATGCTTTTCACCTCTCTGGACCCCTTATCTCCCTCAGCTCTAGAATTTTCCTGATTCTGTGGGTGTCTTGACCTTACCAGATGTTGCCATTCTGCCATATGTCCTAGTGCAAAACAGGTCTAAAGTTTGAAATAAAACATGCAACCAGAACATCCACCTTATCTGTTGCTCCCAGTTCCTCCCAAGATAATAAATCTAACTTTTCCCTTCCACCCTTTCCTTTTGTTTCTGACCCACTCAGTTTCATAGGTCAGTCGCATGACCAGGAATCACAGGGTTCTTGGGACAATTTGAGTGTATTTTTGTTGCTGAGAACTAATCATTTATGCCATTCCCTGTCCGTTTCAAAAGAAAGCATCTGAGTTAGATGATGAATGACACAGTCACTCAACCAGTCGTCTCATGCTCAGCCCCTCTGTAGCTAAGCTCCCAGGAAGAAGGCTGTGTGGATAAGCAGCATTCTCAACCAGCAACTGCAGCTGCACCATCTTAGAGATCACGAAGGCCAGGAAAGAAAGGGGCTACCAGAAGTCAGTGTTTTTTTCTCTCCCTCCGTATCCTATTACTCATTGCTTCCCTGTCCCTCAGTTCAATTCCCAGAGCATACCCTACCAGTAATGCAGTCAAGCTGTGAAGACAGATACTGCACATGTAAGAGGTGACTGTCCAGAGCACTCACAGCCTCTTCACTTTCATTTTTCCCACCTGAAGGAATTAAAACTACTGCATCTAAGTAATCAACCCATATGCTTTCTGGGAAGACAGAGTTGATCCTAAGCATGAGAAACAGATGCTAGAAAAGCTTTGTCAAAGGGAATTATGAAATGTTTTACTCTGTACGGGATAATATATATATATATATTTATTAATTCTCTTAATACATTTACCAAAAGATTTAGTGTGACTTACAAAGGTGTAGACCTGTACAGCAAGATAATTCAAACCAAAAAAAAAATGAAGCAAAAATTAGCACCATAGATCCATAGAGAAGGGATAACAGCAAATGTCAATTTCACTCTGACAGGAAATAGGAAATAAAGGGTAAAATGACTTCTCACATGCTTTCCAAGCTATTTTGAGACAATTATGCTATTAGACAAGGACAATGCAGCAAGCCTCTTGCACCAATTACAGTCAGATAATTGCAAAAAATGTAATGATAATAGTAACAAGGCTGTAAACATTTGGAGACTAGAATGTACTGCATGCGTAAGTGAGGGAGACAGAGTTAATGTAATGATTAACTGGAATCTCTGTATTGTTGAGAATATAGGAACCACACCTGCTTTAGTGAAGAATTTAGATCATATTTCTATTCATTGGAGGCTTTTGATTGCACTTCATAGATGTATTATGGCTTATATTTCATCTTTCCCAGTTTCTGTAATGACTCACAGCTAAATTCTCTGATGCAAAGCCCTTTCACCAAGAGTTCTCAATTGTTTTTTCTTCCCCAGGGTTTAGAACTCAAATGATATTAGATGCATTGCTTTTTTCTCATGAAGGATACAAAAATATTTTAATTGTCTTTTAAGAAGCATCAGGAAAGATGAGTCATGGTATTTTGAAAGATATGGTAAGATTAAAACAATCAATAATTTTAGCAGTAAAACTCTAGAGACATATTGGAGATTCTTCCCAATGGATGCCATTTTTGGCAGGCTAGGATACAGAAGTAATGGGCCCTCTCACGGTTCAGTTGAGAGTGTAAACAAGTGCATTTTTTTCTGAAAGATTGCTTGACAATACTCCCTAAAATAATGCTGAATGAACTCTTTCACCCAGCAGTTAAACTGCCCTATGAATATGTTGCTGAAGTTTAAGTTCATATGGAAAGATTCACCAAATAAATTATTTAGTGAAAAACATAGTGTTGAGAACAGCTTGCATTGCATTCAAAGAACATCTTTGAATAAAGTGTTTTAGATACACAGTGGCATATATGCTTGCACATGCATGATGTTTTCCCTCTAAAAGGAAGAAACAGCTATGTCTATGGAGGACTGAAAAGGTGTCAAAGAGCTCTGTTGCTTTCTTGTTAGTATTTCTATACTCATGCGTGTTTGCTCACTCAGTCATGTCTGACTCCTTGTGACCCCACGGACTATAACCCACCAGGCTCCTCTGTCCATGGGATTCTCCAGCCAAGAATACTGGAGTGGGTTGCCATTTCCTACTCCAGGGGATCTTCCTGACCCAGGGATTGAACCCGTGTCTCTGGCGTCTCCTGCATTAGCAGGCGGATTCTTTACCACTGTGCCACCTGAAAAGTACTACTTGAACATAATTTATCATGTACATGCATTATTAAAATCCAGAAATGTAAAGTTTACACACTGAGGCTTGGGGATAAAGGAGATTGACCAGAATAATGCCAATCCACCTGGAATTTTATAGCTGTCTGTTCCCCAGGACTTCAGCCTATTTCTTTTTCTGCTTTGGGATCATATTTTTCACTTCAGTTGCTTACTTCCTGTTTAGCTTTGATTATCTGACTCCTACACTTGGACCTAGATTCTGCCTGTAGCTGTGGTCATCCTGATTTGGCTTCAATACATCCACTCAATTCTGGACTCAACTCCCTCACTGTGACAATTTCAGCCAGCACATTCCTAGAATATGTTATTCTGCAGAAGAAAGTAGTAAATAAGTAATTTTCTCAAAAATATAAGTATGCATTGCCATTTTGCTTTGATTTTATTTCTTAAGAATTGTTTCATTCTGGGTACTTTTCTGGATTTAAAACTTAGGAAAGAAGTCTTGGAAATAAATAAGTACCAGCAAAAATATAAAGGAATATGTTCCATCTTTCTCGCAAATTAAAAGTTCTACTTTGGGAAATGAAGTGAAAGGTGAAAGGGTTAGTTGCTCAGTTGTGTCCAACTCTTTGCAACTCCATGGGCTGCCAGCCACCTGGCAGGAATACTGAAGTGGTTAGTCATTCCCTTCTCCAGGGGAATCTTCCCAACCTAGGGATCAAACCCAGGTCTCCTGCATTGCAGGTGGATTCTTTACTGTCTGAGACACCTAAACTCTCCTCGAATCTAACAGACTCGAATTCTAGTGATGGTTCACTAATATAACCAGGAGATCAGGTCTTTAGAAGAGTCATCTTTCCAGAGAGAAGCAGTTCAGGAATTCTGATACCACACATTCACAGTGTTATGATTTATACTGAGGAGAAGAAATCTGGGCAAGAGTCTTATGAGAGAGTCTTAGCACTCAGTCTCTTTTCACACACATCCACTTAGAAGAACAAGCCCAAGGAAAGGTCAATGGAAAGGTCAATGCATGTTTGAATGCTGTGATAGGATGCAGGAGAGTAAGTGTCTGTGGGAGATGAACTCTCACCAGGGTGAGAGTTAGAGCCGGCAGTGGAGGCAGAGAAGAGTTCCAGGAACATGAAGGAAAGTTGCCTGGGTTTTAAGCATGCCCACTTGAGCTTCTCTATGGCAACCTCATGGTTCACTAGCAGGGTCCCTTGTTTCCTTGTTTCTATGGATATGATAATAATTTATAGCTGTGCCTGTCCAGGCCACCAAAACAAGCAAGTTGGGGAAAAGCCAGAATCTTTCTAGAACTAGTTATTCTTGTGACCCTAGTCAATCAGACCCTTGATCAGAAGAATCTGGCCAGAGGCCACCTAAGAGCTAAGAGCTCAAGAGAAAGGAAAGTATTCTTGCTCCTGTGAGAATAATACAAAGGAGAGCTTGCTATGTATGTAACTTCTAGACTCATTAGCAATCCTGAGACCCTCTGGCCTATGGTTTCAGGCTCCACTGAATCTGTGGAAAAATTTAAAAACATTTTAAGACATTTAAACATTCAAAAAACATTAAAAAAAATTAAAAACATTCCAGAACTCCCATAGTCACTGGAACCCAGGCTGCCTCTTAGAATTGGCTATTTACCTCTGCTCCAGGTCACTCTGAAACAGTCGGTCTGCTTTTCTGGGATCTACTTATACCACCCTGAAACTACTCTAGCTTTTCAAAAGTGGAAGCAAATACACAGACACCAACTCCTCAAATTGGAAAGCAACTAGAGAGGAGCCATAAAACATACCAGGGTGAGACCAGCTATGGACTAGAGTCAAGGCCAAATCAGTTGCTTAGACCATGCAGTCTCTGCAAAAACCCAAAGAATGAGAGGTTGGTGAATGGGGAGCCCCACTGTGTCATTTAAAGCAGGAAAGAAGGAATATTCCACTCAGTACCATATATTCAACCAGGGAGTACAGCCCCCCCAGTCAGTATCCTCTTATGTCCTAGTTTAAAACCAAGTGTCCTGGACGGAATAATCTTTGATCTTTAAAATCAGAAATTTCCCTGAGTGGGGCTTCAACATTTTCATTAAGCTTCTGTTTGATGCTGATACAGTCCAGCACCTGGCTGTCACCACAATCAAAACTGTCCACAGAGCTGGCTGTCCTCAGTCAGCAACAAACTGAGTCAATCCAATCAGAAATGCTGTGTATACAACAGAGATATGTTATCTAGACAAATGAGATTTCCCCACATCAGCATAGAGTATAACCTCGAAAATTTTCTCTTCAACATTAAAGGTTCCCTTTTTCATGTTTCAGAGGTAAGACCTTGTTTGCATGGCCTTGGTTAGCCCATGTTAATAGAAGAAAAGCGGACCAACTCAGGGGAAAATGAGGTTTGTCCATAAAGTTAGTGTCATATGATGGTTGCTTGTCAGGGAAGAAAGAGTTTGTAGATGACCTCTCACAGTGGACCAATTGTGACAGGAGTCAGTGGAAATCATGGAACCAGACTCCCAGGAATCTAGAATGTCTCTTTCAGGCTGATGCCTCCACCATAAGTTTTCAAGAGAGAGTCTACGGTGGTAGGTTGAGGGTTGAATATGTCAGTGGTGTTACAGATCCTGTCGTAATGAGATCTAGGGCTGGGGCATATTAGGATACTTCTTTCCTAAGTGAGACATTGAGTAAATTATGGTTGTTCCCATTTCCAGTGTGCTTTAGACCTGTATTCATCCTCGCTGCACAAAGTTAGTGGGAATGTGTCAACTATCCTCCCAGAGCCTCTCCCACAGGAAACAGAGGACCCAGTTTCTGGGTGCTTAGCTCCAGGGCCCCCTCTCCAGTGGTAACTGACACAGCAACACTGTAACCAGTCATTTGAAATCTGTTGGTCCTTTTCCTGGGCCTACCTCCTATTTCAGGTTTTTCGCCTGTTTCGAATACATTGGTGGTAAAAAGGAGCTCACAGTACCTCTTCCTTCAGTGAAGAATTTTACTAAATCCTAGCAATAAGGAATAGTGTATTTATGCCTAAACTTTGACTTCTCCTGTGTTAATTAGTGGACCAAACAAATTCAGCAATATCCAAATATTTGATGGTTTCATTCCAAGGAAGTAAGAACATATACCCAAAACAAAATTTAAAACTAAAAAGAGGAAGATAGTAAAGCATATTTTGAGGATATTCAGAAGTGTTTAAATATGAATTGTTATCCAAGGCACAGAATTTTGTAAGGATGGAGGCTCACAGGTTGAATATACTTTAAATTGTATTGGTGGCAGTAGCTCATGACTTGAATTTGAATTTTGCTTCCTCTAGTGCATTCTAGTGAGCCCTGTCAAAACTTATATTGAACTGGAGTTTAATTGAGAGCTAGAGAGTGAGGTGGATGAAAATGAGGAACAATTCCTTATATAAGCAGTAGTTACACACGGTACTACCTTTACATAAACCTCCATGTAATCTCTCTCATTTGGTCCTTATCAGGATCTGTAATTTTTTTTATGTCATTTACAAATAAGAAACATAAAGTTTAGTCAAAAGTTAAATAACTTCAATTTTACAGAAACAAACATAAAGTTTTACCACATTAAATTCAAAGTAATTTGTCGTATTAAATTCAAAGTTTTCTTCAGTGATTAGCTCATCAGTGATTAACCCAAATAAGCTCATCAAATTATTACTCATGGGTCTTATCTTCTTTATTGTAAACTAGAGATTGGGTTACAGAAACTTGAATTAGGGCTGGTCATAGCAGGGCCTGGCTTCCTTATATTTGCTATAGACTACATGATAGCTAGGAAGAAAAATATTCACAAAAAGCACCACTCAAACTCCTTCCCATTTCAAGAGATTTTTCTGGCTAGCATCCAAACTTGACTCCATGATTTCCACTAATGAAAGGAACCCATTAGTGTGTTATTCCACGTGAATTCATCATTTGTCCTTCTTAGACTGATATCCTAAGTGTTGGAAGCAACATATAACCAGAGTCACCATGAACACATCATCATCACTTTCAAAAGAAAATCTTCAGAAGGTATGCATATTACAGAGCCAAACAATGGAAAAATGGAAAAAAAAAAAAAAACCTGTTGATCCAAACAGTACCAAAATGCCTAGCCATTAAAACTGGGCACGCCATTTCCTATCACATTTGTGCTGCTAATTTTATACTATTGATTCTTACACAAAAAGCAACTATCTTGAAATCACTAAGTTACTTGGAGTAAGAGAGACAAGATTCGTCAGAAGAAGTATACTTTATCCTGCAGAAGCTTTTATTCCTTCTGTTCTATTATTGTACCATGGAACCAAAAAGTCATTGGCATACAAGGAGTTTAGAAATTTTACACTACCAGAGCATCTTGCTTTCAGAAACTTACCTGGCGAGATGAGAAGACTGACCACACATAACATACAGTGCAGAGAAAACATTCACAGACCGTGGCTGCTAGTGAAGCAGTTCTCTTAATCTGAGCCCAGCATTTCCTACCGGGGACCCTAAGGGAGTTTATGGGGTGGGGCAGGCAGGGTGGGCCGGAAAGGCTGGCCGCAGACGGCAGCTCTCACCAACCTGGGACTGGGCACTCAGCAAGAAAAAGGTACTTACTTGCAGCCATCTGACAGGCTCCCACCAGCACCTACGGGAACCCCGAGAAGCTGGGCTCCCTGGACCCCCTTTCTCCTCCTGGGTTCTCTTTCCTCCGGATCTCTGGTTTCCTGAGTTCCCGGCTGCTCAGGAGGTAGCACCTGCCCGCACCAGCTGATGCCACCCAGGCCACGACAGCTCCGCAGTCAACGGACCCCACCGAAGTGCCGGCTGCAAAGTGTCTCTGGGGCGGCCGTCCAGTCGGTCCCCCAAAGACCTCTCCTGCCCAGAGGCGCAGTGGAGTCCTGCCCGCCGCGGGGAGGCCGCTTTTGAGCCCTTCGCAGTCCTCCCGCCCCTCTCCCAGCCACGCCACGCTCGCCGACTCCCTCAGCCCCCGGCCGGGGCGCGCCCTCAGCCTCCGGACCCGGCGCGGGCGGGGTGAGGACGACCCAGACGGGCCGCGGCGGCTGCAGCTGTGGCGTCTCTTCCACCAGCTGCTCGGGAAGGGAGGGGGCGAGAGGAGCAGGCGGGCGAGGAGGGGGAGCGGGCAGAGGGCTGCTAGGGCCAGAAGGAACGGAGCACCCAGGACCAGCCGGGATGCGGCTGGGGGCGGGCCAGGAGACGCGAATCGGAGGGACAGGAGCGGCGAGGAGGGAAAGGCAGCGAACTCAGGTCTCAACCTCTAGTCGCTTGCTTTGTCTCCTTGCCTAGCTGTCCCCGTAGAGCCTGCCAGGGCCAGATGTCAGCCTGCAGCATTCAAATCTGGACGTTGGTGTAGAGGTGTGCTCGGCTCCTGTGTCGGGGGAGGGAGGGAGGACGGTGTGCGGATGTTTAGGAAAGAATGGGTTGGAGTCCCTACAACCTTCTCCCTGGAGATGAGATTTCCTTCCCATTCTGGTGACTTGAGACACAAGGACAGAGGAACAGTTATCCACATGTTGAAAAACTAGCGCGCAACAGCGTACTTCAGGGTGGCGAAAGGTGATGGACCCGCTTTCCCAGAGGGAGTTTGGAAAATTTTACTACATCACAGAACATTCATTTTATAACCCAGTCTTGTTCAGTAGTGAAGTTTCCTTAACAACAACAACAAAAAAGAGTCCTACAACATAGATAATAAAAGTAAGGAAAAGGTAAAAGAAATTATGTGCATTTATAAGAGGCTCAAATTTTATGTCCCAAGGCATCAGACAGAAAAATAAAGGAGAACTAAGCTAAGTTCTGTCCAAGCCATGTCAGAAATAGCATGCTTCATCCATGATTCATAGAAAAGGTCCTATTACTTCTATTTTGTTTGCTTGTTTAAACGATACACTTGCTATGGAAAGTTTCCAAATATATACAAAAATAGAAAGCATAATAAACTCTTATGTACGCAGCCTCAACTATTGTCAATATGAAGTCAATTTTATCTATACCCACATTTTTACCTTGGATTAATTTAAAAGTAGTACAGTTATTTGGAGAAGGCGATGGCACCCCACTCCAGTAATTTTGCCTGGAGAATCCCAGGGATGGAGGAACCTGATGGGCTGCAGTCCACTGGGTCGCGGAAGAGTCAGACAGGACTGAGCGACTTCACTTTCACTTTTCACTTAACTGCATTGGAGAAGGAAATGGCAACCCACTCCAGTGTTCTTGCCTGGAGAATCCCAGGGACGGGGGAGCCTGGTGGGCTGCCGTCTATGGGGTCGCACAGAGTCGGACACGACTGAAGTGACTTAGCAGCAGCAGCAGCAGCAGTACAGTTATTTTATTTTATCCAAAAAATCAGCACATGTCTCTGAATGATAGGGGCTCCTAAAGAATAATGCCCCCCCCCAAACCAATACAATTATCATACCAAAAACTAACAATCATTATTTTGTAGTCAAACATCCACTTGATTTATTTTTAATAGACAACATGTGAATTACCAGCCTCTCTTCCTCACACTTTGTGGTTACATTCCAAGTAGATTTTCTAATTCACTGAACTTTTCTTGAAGCAATTCAACTTACACATCCTCCTCACCCAGTAAAATTCTATGCATCTTTCTATACATTCAATCATAGTACAAATAATAAAAATTTGATAAAATTTAAAATAAATAAATAATAAAAACATGGTAAAAATTTAACCAATATAAAATATCTAATACTTTAAAGGTTAAATAAGATGTCTGACATGAAATAAAGAGAAATACTGCTTTGTATAAAGTGCAACTAAAACAGGCAACTAATCCCAAGCGGTTGTGCAAACCAGTAATAGAAACCAGAGGCAAACAGAAAGGAAACCAATGATACTAGATTTACCTTCTGAGTTGAGTAACCAATTTTTGTTGTTATTCTGGAGCAAATATTTTCTCTCTACTATAGATAATATTACTATGTTAATCTGACATTTTTAGCAATTATTATGCTCCTAATAATAATAATAGCTGATAATCACATTTTGGGTTGCTATGCCGTGGCAAATGTTTGGTGGGAGGGGTTATTCGCAGTATGTTTTCCAGGCTTCTGCCTTAAGAATCTTCTATGTTCCAAGCTGTGCTTCCAGAGTATGTACTTAGAAGATAGAAGCTCTAGACCCACTTGCCCTGCTGCTCATCAGGAGAAATCTTTTCTATCACACTACACTTGAACCAGATAAGTCCCCAGGGGAATTATTTCCCTCAAAGCCTGCTTCAGTGGAGGCTGTTTATTCTAACCTCAAAGATGTTAGTGTCAGGAGGGTGGATGGGCTTGGTGTTTTGATTCTCACTCCACATCACCACATCTAGAGTTGGTAAAACCTTAAACAATTATCCAAAAATACAAACAAATCAAAACATACCTTCCTTTGAAAGTATGGCTACTAGCTGTATCATCCTTTTCTTCTTCTGGTCGAGCATTCATCTTTGGCTTCCCCTGTAGCTCAGCTGGTAAAGAATCTGCCCGCAATGTGGGAGACCTGAGTTTGATCCCTGGGTTGGGCAGATGCCCTGGAGAAGGGAAATGCTACCCACTACAGTAATCTGGCCTGGAGAATTCCATGGACTGTAGTCCATGAAGTCACAAAGAGTTGGACACAACTGAGCAACTTTTACTTTTCTGACTTTATATTTTTATTAATTAAGGATTTATTTTCTGGTTGACAGTTTCCCCTGCTGTCTGGACTCTTAACAAATTTCTCATCCATTTGGATGCTGGTAACCATTTTAATAGCCTAGTTTCTAATTTCTTCCCTAATAGATGATTTTTCTCTAGTCTGTTTTGGCTATTAAATCCCACGCTCACACTTTGAATCTTGTCATAGCTAGCAACTACTTGTTTTTCTCTGTAACTTTTATCTGACATGCTAAATATCAGTTGCTGATTGTTTTTTTCTGTTTTTTCCCACCAGAATCCATGCTGCATGACAAAGGGGAATTGTTTATTCCCTGTTGTAAGATACTTGGAACAGAGGGTGTAATACAGTAGGTACTCAGTAAATCTGCTAAAAGAATGAACCCTAAGCATACTCTCAGTTCACTGAGTGCTTCTTGGAAGAATGTGGTGATTCACCAGTGATAAATCATAGGCCACATGTAATATGAAGAATGTGAAAATTGTTTGTTGATCTGCTTTCATTCTGCTGAATTTATGATCCTATGTACTTTAATGCTTCTGTAATACACAAGTGTGAATATTTCCCCTGGCTGCAGAATCTTGATGCAAAGCACAGAACTGTCTAAAGAGAAGTGACAGAAATAAGCAAGTCCAATGTTTTGTCTGTGGGGAATGCCAAGACACTCAGAGAGATAAAGCATTCAGCATCAAAACAAAACCCTTATTCTAAGCTACTAAGGAACAGACGCTGGTTTGGGATTGTTGTCAAAATCCAGGCCTAGATATTTTTTAAGGATGAATATAAAATAAACCATATTGTAGAAACATGTTTCTGAATCACTCAAGTTTTATGATTCTTAAGAGTTCATAGTTTCTTTTGCAAATACTAGTTAACTTCCCACATCATGTGTAATATCACAAGCAAATGCCTATGATCCTTTTTGTCTTAGTCAGTTAGAGCTGATATAAAATATATCACAAACTTGGTGGTTTATAAATAATGGAAAATCATTTCTCACAATTTTGGAGGCTAGAAAGTGCCTGCAGAGTGATGTTCTGTGTTGCAGACTAGACTGCAGGTTTTTCCTTGTATCCTCCCGTGATGAACTGAGAGAGGACAAAAGCTCTCTCATGATTCTTATACAGGGATTAAATCCACTCACAAGGGCTCCACCTCTATGACCCCATCTAATCCTAATCACTTCTCAAGGGCCCTGTCTCCTAATGCTGTCACACTGGGGAGTAGGGTTTCAACATGTGAATTTTTCTGGAGGAGTACACAGATACCTTCCTTTCAGTTTTTATCATCCTAACCTACCTACATCATCAGTGCTACAAAACCAAAATCTGTTCCTTATGATTCTTTTTCTTTGTATATTCTACTTATGATTCTGACTATATTTGAACTCCTTAGAACTATTCCAAGAAAACCTTGCCATAGTTTTCAATTCTACCCCAAGTTCCAGAACTATAAGAATTTGGAAAGTGAGCAAAACTGTAAAAAGTTGCTTAAACAGTTGCAGAGAAACAAAATAAATGTTTTGATTCTTAAGGATTCTCAGAATTGAAAGAACAGACTGTAGATGGTAACAGTCAACTGGAGTCCCCCTACAAAAAAAGTGGGCAAAATCTTTTTAGAGCTTTATCAGTCGATAAATTACTAAACTGGTTCTAGTTTCTCAGATTCCCTGAAATATATGTGTATGTAAACAATGTCCCATTTTTGACTCTTCCCCAAAATATTCCAAATAGTTAACAGAGACTATCAATGAAAAGCCAAATTAAATATTGGAAACCAGCAGGGGAAAATATGTCAAATATTTCATTTGGAAAACACATTCATATAGTATAAGGTGGACAATTCTGTGCCTATATTCATCTCATAGTTTCCTGTGGTGCCAAGAATCAGATTGGACAAATCACAGACACATCTGAGGTCTGTGTTCAAAATGTTCCTGATCACTGTGAGCATTGATGTTTCAGTGGTATAATCCTACCTGTCAAAAGCTTGTTGATCACAGTGCATTCCATCTTATAATTTTGTATCCAAGATTCATCTATTAAGTAATTTCTAACCAGTCTTGGCAGAAACTCAAAATGCTTTCTAGTGAAATAATAAAACACAAAATAAAGATAATTACAAAATCACAATTTGTTGTTATCTGAATGTTCCATTATAATTTGTGTGTCCATATGTGAAATAGTTGAATATATGCATGTAGTATGTAAAAGTAGGATTTGACTACCGTAACAAAAACCTAAAAAAACTGTGGCTTAAATATGGTATAAATTTATTTCTCTCAAACCTAATAAATCTATATAGAGGGGAGTTCAGGACTATAAAACATCACCAAATCAGGCTCTTTCAATTTTGTTGATCTGCCATCTCTACTATATTATACAATTGTTTGCAGGATTCAGGATGATTCATCAATGCGTTTGTATTACAGTAGGAAAAGAGAGTAAAGAAAATGTAATTCACACCCATTTCATGAAAGATAGCACTCCAAAAGTTTTATTTTACACATTCTTGAGCTCACATCATGTTGGCCAGAACTTAAACCCATAGACACAACCTGGGGAATGTCATGTGTATTCTAAGTCTATTTGGTGAGCCAAAAGTTGAGACTTCTACTAACGTAGAGAAAGTTAAGAATAAATATTGGGGATGACCAGTAACTTCTGTCATACCATGTCTGCATCTGCAATTAGCATTCTGACTGGATTGAATGCCCTCACCACACAGCAAATTACAGGGGAAACGTGTGACTCCTAAAGATTTAAGAACTTATAAAAGCATAACTAAGTTTATCAATAAACATTTCTTCCACCTAAATCAGAATTATCAGGAAAGAAATTCAGATTGAAAAACAATCATTTGAACAGTTACAATATTGGATTCTAGTTTGTTTCCTCAAATGCATTAGGTTTCTTACCTATCAAGAGTGATACTGGTGGGGTTCCCTGGTGGCCCAGTGGTGAAGAACCCACCTGCCAGCACAGGAGACTTGGGTTCGATCCCTAATATGGGAAGATCCCACATGCTGTGAAGCAAATAAGCCCCTGCACCGCAACTATTGAGCCTGTGCTTAAAAGTCCAGGAGCTGCAACTTCTTAAGCCTGTGCACCCTGGAGCCTGTCCTCTACAAGAGAAGCCACTGCAGTGAGAAGGCTGCATACCACAACTAGAGAGTAACCCCTGCTTTCCACAAGTAGAGAAAAGCCCATGCAGCAACCAAGACTCAGCACAGCCATAAATAAATAAAACATAAATAATAAAAAAGCGCTGATACCGTGAAAGCCCAGGTAATCATCTCTGCAGACAGCGAGAAAATCTCAGAAATTAGGGAGACCTGGGAAACTTGCACCTGGGTTAAGCTGGGTGCTGAAAATAGGGAGTTGTTTGAAAATCTGTAGGCCATCAGAGGTCCAACTGATGGACCTATCCCACTAGCTGCTCTCTTTCTCAACTCAAGGCAGGAAGTATATTCTCTAGAAAATTTGGATTATAAAGACCTGGAATCTTGAATATTAAACAGAGAGAAGAATAGAGAGAGGTTGCTGGACTGAAAGGAAGAACACTAATAAAAATGTTTATTCTAGCAACTCAAATATCCATCAACAGATGAATGGATAAAGAAGTTGTGGGACATATATACAATGGAATATTGCTGCTGCTAAGTCACTTCAGTCGTGTCCGACGCTGTGCGACCCCATAGATGGCAGCCCACCAGGCTCCCCCGTCCCTGGGATTCTCCAGGCAAGAACTCTGGAGTGTGTTGCCATTTCCTTCTCCAATGCATGAAAGTGAAAAGTGAAAGTGAAGTCACTCAGTGGTGTCTGACACTTCGCGACCCCATGGACCACAGCCTACCAGGCTCCTCCATCCATGGGATTTTCCAGGCAAGAGTACTGGAGTGGGGTGCCATTGCCTTCTCTGAATGGAATATTACTTAGGCATAAAAAGTAATAAATCTGAGTTAATTGCAGTGATGTGGATGAAACCAGAGCCTGTTATATAGAGTGAAGTAAGCCAGAAAGAGGAAAAACAAATATGTATATTAACACATACATATGGAATCTAGAAAATGGTACTGATGAAATCTATTTGCAGGACAGGAACAGAGATGCAGATGTAGAGAAGGGACTTGTGGTCACAGCAGGGGGAGGAGAGGATGAGACAGATTGAAAGAGTAGCATTGACATATATACACTAAGTGTGTAAAATAGATAAACTAGTGGGAAGCTGCTGACAGCACAGGGAGCTGAGCTTGCTCTCTGAGGACCTAGAGGGTGGGATGAGGGGGTGGGAGGAGGCTCAGAAGGGAGGGCATATATGTGTAGTTATAGCTGACTCATATTGTTGTACAGCAAAAACCAACACAACATTGTAAAGCAATTATCCTCCAATTTTACTTTTTAATTTGTATTCTAGATGATAAGACTCTCCCCTGTGCTCCAGGTAATTTCCCTTAATTAGCACCAGTATTCTGGTAATCACATTTTATATTTCAGAAAGAAGATTCTAGGATCTCCTCCTGCAAAATTTGGCATATCCCACAGGATAGACTCATTGCTACTGGTACATTCATACCTTCAACAACAATTAACTGATTACTGGATCATTCTAGAATAAAGTCTTCTAGTCCACAAGATTTACTTTATCAATCCGCAAACCCATGCATAAATATACAGTGCATCTGATTAGTTACTTAGTGATCACTAAACAAGAATCACTTGACATTTGAGAAATGACTTCATCGTGGCAGAGAAGAACTCAATCAAATCTACTGAACGAAGTAACTTTTTGAAGATAAAGACAGAGTAAGGCAAAGAAGAAAATTCAAAGAAAATATAATTAACGTGAGAAATGAGTTATATGCCCATGGAACAAAGATAGGATGTACTATTTGAAGGATCAGTATATCAAATAGCTCTTGAAATCTTAATCTATGATTGATGGTGATGAAGCTGATAATGTGCTACACTCAACAAATTTGGAAAATTTGCCAGAAAATTTGGAAAACTCAGCACAGGACTGGAAAAGGTCAGTTTTCATTACAATCACAAAGAAAGGCAATGCCAAAGAATGCTCTAACTACCACACAATTGCACTCATCTCACACGCTAGTAAAGTAGTGCTCAAAATTCTCCAAGCCAGGCTTCAGCAATATGTGAACCGTGAACTTCCAGATGTTCAAGCTGGTTTTAGAAAAGGCAGAGGAACCAGAGATCAAATTGCCAACTTCCGCTGGATCATCGAAAAAGCAAGAGCGTTCCAGAAAAAAACATCTATTTCTGCTTTATTGACTACACCAAAGCCTTTGACTCTGATCCACTCTGTGGATCACTGGAAAATTCTAAAAGAGAGGGGAATACCAGACCACCTGACCTACCTCTTGAGAAACCTATATGCAGGTCAGGAAGCAACAGCTAGAATTGGACATGGAACAACAAACTGGTTCCAAGTAGGAAAAGGAGTTTATCTTCTATGCAGAACACATCGTGAGAAATGCTGGGCTGGAAGAAGCACAAGCTGGAATCAAGATTGCTGGGAGAAATATCAATAACCTCAGATATCCAGATGACATCACCCTTATGGCAGAGAGTGAAGAGGAACTGAAAAGCCTCTTGATGAAAGTGAAAGAGGAGAGTGAAAAAGTTGGCTTAAAGCTCAACATTTAGAAAACTAAGATCATGGCATCTGGTCTCATCACTCCATGGGAAATAGATGGGGAAACAGTGGAAACAGTGTCAGACTTTATTTTTGGGGGCTCCCAAATCACTGCAGATGGTGATTGCAGCCATGAAATTAAAAGACACTTACTGCTTGGAAGGAGTTATGACCAACCTAGATAGCATATTAAAAAGCAGAGACATTACTTTGCCAACAAAGGTCCATCTAGTCAAGGCTATGGTTTTTACAGTGGTCATGTATGGATGCGAGAGTTGGATGGTGAAAAAAAACTGAGCACTGAAGAATTGATGCTTTTGAACTGTGGTGTTGGAAAAGACTCTTGAGAGTCCCTGGGACTGCAAGGAGATCCAACCAGTCCATCCTAAAGGAGATCAGTCCTGAGTGTTCATTGGAAAGACTGATGCTGAAGCTGAATGTCCAATACTTTGGCCACCTCATGTGAAGAGTTGACTCATTGGAAAAGTCCCTGATGCTGGAAGAGATTGGGGGCAGGAGGAGAAGGGGACGACAGAGGATGAGATGGTTGGATGGCATCACCGACTCAATGGACATGAGTTTGAGTAAACTCCGGGAGTTGGTGATGGACAGGGAGGCCTGGCGTGCTGCGATTCATGGGGTTGCTGAGTCGGAAACGACTGAGTGACTGAACTGAACTGATGCTAATAATGATGGAAGAGTTTGATAACAATATTGTGGAAATGAACAAGTATGTACAAATAAAGACACAACAGTATATTAAAGATAAAATAAGAGACAAAATTTCAAAGGTTCAATCTTCAGCTTCCAGAAGGAAAATATAGTGAATAAGTGAGAATAAATCATAAAATAAAAAGCACAAGGAGATTTCTCAGAATTGAAGAACCCAAGTCTCCCAACTAAATGGGCCCAGAGATAGCAAATCCATTTATGTGGAAACAATTTCTCAACAGGGAAAATAACCATGAAATACTAGAATTTTTAGATAAAGATATTAAAGCTCCCAGACAGAAAAGGCTGGATTAAAACTCAACATTCAAAAAACAAGGGTCATTGCATCCAGTTTCATCACTTAGGCAAATAGATGGGGAAACAATGGAAACACTGACAGATTTTATTTTCTTGGGCTCCAAAATCACTGCAGATTGTGACTGCAGACATGAAATTAAAAGATGCTTGCTCCTTGGAAGAAAAGCTATGACAAACCTAGACAGCATATTAAAAAGGTAGAGACATCAGTTTGCTGACAAAGGTCCTTATAGTCAAAGCTATGATTTTTCCCGAAATCATGTGGATGTGAGAGTTGGAATATAAAGAAAGCTGAGCACCAAAGAATTGATGCTTTTGAACTGTGGTGTTGGAGAAGACTCTTGAGAGTCCCTTGGACTGCAAGGAGATCCAACCAGTCCATCCTAAAGGAAATCAGTCCTGAATATTCATTGGAAACACTGATGCTGAAGCTGAAGCTCCAATATTTTGGCCACCTGATGTGAAGAGTCAACTCATTACAAAAGACTCTGATGCTGGGAAAGATTGAAGGCAGGAAGAGAAGGGAATGACAGAGGATGAGATGGCTCAATGGACATGAGTTTGAGCAAGCTCTGGGAGATGGTGAATGACAGGGAAGCCTGGTGTGCTGCAGTTCATGGAGTGCAAAGAGTCAGACATGAGTTACATACCTTTTTCCCAAATCTTGAGTTATATCATTCCCCAACAAAATCAAGCAGATTCCTTTGAGAGATGGTTGATTGTAGGACTGGGACATGTAATATATAAGATGAGTCTGGAGCATCTTGCTTTTCCAGAAAATAAAAGCTCCAAAAAACTTCACAGTAAATAGGGCACATCAAAACAAAAAGACAAGAGAGCCAACTGAAAGCTACTAATGACCAAAGCTAGAACAATTTGAGCAATGAACTAAGTAAAGCAGTGTTGGATTATAACCCAAAGTATAAAATATCCATGAGTTCATGCTGATATAAATAAATGATTGAATATTATAATAAATGTGGGAGAAGAGACAAATCTTCCATGCAGAAGAATTCTAAATAATTTATATAGATTCTCCACACTGAAGGAGAGGGAGTATAACTCCTCACCCCTTAAGTGTGGGTTACACATAGATACTTCGGTCCAAAGTGTACAGTATTGAAATGGGAGAAAAGAGTAACTTTACAGTGCAGAAACCTGAAAATCCTACCTCAGCCAGGTGATCAATGGCAACATCAACAGTCATAAATCCTGTTGATAGTATGCACTCTTATGAAACAACTTGATGGAAATAGCACTTTACCTCTGTGATCTTCTTCCCAAAACTTGTATCTGCAGACAAAAAGGAAAACATCAGACAAACCCCAATAGAGGAACAACCTACAATTTATCTGACTGGTACTCTTCAAAACTGTTGATGACATTAGTGCAAGGAAAAGTCTCAGAAACTGTCATACCCAAAAGAAGCCTAAGGATACAACTGAATATAAAGATGATAAGCTGGATGGGATCCTGGAACAGCAAAAAGAACAAGAGGTTAAAAACTATGGATTCCAGTTAATAATTTTATCAACATTGGTTCATTAATTGTGACAAATGTATCATACTAATGAAAAATGTAAATAGTAAGGGAAATTCTGTGTGAGTGTGTGTGTGTGTGTGTGTGTGTGTGTTGGGAGGGGTGCAGAGAAGGTATATAGGACTCTTTGTATTATGCTTTCAAAATTTTTTTTTTATAAATCTAAAACTACTTTATAAGAAATGCAGTATTATTAGGACAAAATAAAAGAGGAATAGATATTTCCATATTCTCAAAGAATCTAGTCACAAAATAAGCATTGATTACAAAGGAAAAAATAGCAACTTTACAGTGGAGTATCCTGACAGAGGCCAACATAAAGAAATGATCAAAATGAGGCAGCCTGGATGGGAGGGGAGTTGGGGGAAAATGGATATATGTATATGTATGGCTGAGTCCCTGTGCTATTCACCTGAAACTATCACAATATTGTTTGATAATTGGGTATACCCCAAGACAAAATAAGACGTTGATAAAATTAACATCACCAGTAATAAGATATGTAATATTTTGTCAGAATATTCACAAATTCAATTTAATCAGGCGAGTACACAAAGCAAACTCAAATGGAGAGATAAACTAATAACTGGTCCATATACATCAAAGGTGTCAAAGTCACTAAAGGCAAAGAAAGACCAAGAGACGGTGATAGATTGTAGAGACCAAGGAAGCTCAACAAGTACAGATAATGTGTAATTCTGGGTTGTATCCTGATCATTAATACAACATAGGTGGAAAAACAAGTGAAATTCTAGTGAAATCTGTAGATTAAAAACACAACACAAAGAATTGTGCTATAGGAATCCAGAGGCAATGGGGTGGTGAATTCAAATATCTAGAGAAGAATGAACTCCAATCTAGTATTTGAGACACAGCTAAACCATCAGTTTAGCTTATTGCCAACTTCAGACTTAAATAGAAGAAAGTAAGGAAAACCACTAGACTATTCAGGTATGACATAAATCAAATCCCTTATGACTATCCAGTGGAAGTGACAAATAGATTCAAGGAATTAGATCTGATAGACAGAGTGCCTGAAGAACTATGGAAGGAGGTTCGTGACATTGTATAGGAGGCAGTAATCAAAACCACCACCAAGAAAAAGAGATGCAAAATGGCAAAATGGTTGTCTGAGGAGGCCTATGAAAAACAGCTATGAAAAGAAGAGAAGTGAAAGGCAAAGGAGAAAAGGAAAGATATACCCATCTGAATGCAGAGTTCCAAAGAATAGCAATAAGAAAGAAAGCCTTCCTCAGTGATCAATGAAAAGAAATAGAGGAAAATAATAGAATGGGAAAGACTAGATATCTCTTCAAGAAAATTAGAGATACCAAGGGAACATTCCATGCACAGATGGGTGCAATAAAGGACAGAAATGGTATGGGCCTAACAGAAGTAGAAGATATTATGAAGAGGTGGCAAGAATACACAGAAGAACTATACAAAGAAGATCTTCATGACCCAGATAATTATGACGGTGTGATCACTCACCTAGAGCCAGACATCCCGGAATGTGAAGTCAAGTGGGCCCTAGGCAGCATCACTACGAACAAAGCTAGTAGAGGTGTTGGAACTCCAGTTGAGCTATTTCAAATCCTAAAAGATGATGCTATGAAAATGCCACACTCAATATGCCAGCAAATTTGGAAAACTCAGCAGTGGCCACAGGACTGGAAAAGGTCAGTTCTCATTTCAGTCCCAAAGAAATGCAATGCCAAAGAACGCTCAAACTACCACACAATTCCACTCATCTCACACGCTAGGAAAGTAATGCTCAAAATTCTCCAAGCCAAGTAATTAGCCTCCAACTAATAAAAAATAAAAATAATAAAAAAAAAAAAAAGAAAACCCACTGAAATGTTGTGAAGTAATTAGCCTCCAACTAAAAAAAAAAAAAAAAAAAATTCTCCAAGCCAGGCTTCAACGGTACATGAACCATGAACTTCCAGATGTTCAGGCTGAATTTAGAAAAGGCAGAGGAAACAGAGATCAAATTGCCAACATCCCTTGGATCATCAAAAAAGCAACAGAGTTCCAGAAAAACATATTCTGTTTTATTGACTATGCCAAAGCCTTTGACTGTGTGTATGACAACAAACTGTGAAAAATTCTTCAAGAAATGGGAATTCCAGACCACCTTACCTGCTTGCTAAGAAATCTGTATGCAGGTCAAGAAGCAACATTTAGAACTGGACATGGAACAACAGACTGGTTCCAAATTGGGAAAGCAGTACATCAAGGCTGTATATTGTCTCCCTGCTTATTTAACTTCAAAGCAGAGTACATTGTGTGAAATGCTGGGCTGGACTGAAGCACAAGTTGGAATCAAGATTGGAGGAAGAAATATCAATAACCTCAGATATGCAGATGACACCACCCTTATGGCAGAAAGCAAAGAAGAACTAAAGAAACTCTTGACGAAAGTGAAAGAGGAGAGTGAAAAAGTTGGCTTAAAACTCAACATTCAGAAAACTAAGATCATGGCATCTGGTCCCATCACTTCATGGCAAATAGATGGGGAAACAGTGGAAACAGTGGCTCACTAATTTTTTGGGCTCCAAAATCACGGCAGATGGTGACTGCAGCCATGAAATTAAAAGACGCTTGCTCCTTGGAAGGAAAGCTATGACCAACCTGGACAGCTTATTAAAAAGCAGAGACATTACTTTGCCAACAAAGGTCCATCTAGTCAAAGCTCTGGTTTTTCCAGTGGTCATGTATGGATGTGAGAGTTGGACTATAAAGAAAGCTGAGCACAAAAAAATTGTTGCTTTTGAACTGTGGTGTTGGAGGAGACTCTTGAGAGTCTCTAGCACAAAAAGGAGATCCAACCAGTCCGTCCTAAAGGAAATCAGTCCTGAATATTCACTGGAAGGACTGATGCTGAAGCTGAAACTCCAATACTTTGGCCACCTGACGCAAAGACCTGACTCATTTGAAAAGACCCTGATGCTTGGAAAGATTGACGTCACGAGAGGAAGGGGATGACAGAGGGTGAGATGGCTGGATGGCATCACTGAGTCAATGGACATGAGTTTGAGTAAATGCTGGGAGTTGGTGATAGACAGGGTGGCCTGGCATACTGTAGTCCATGGGGTCGCAAAGAGTCAAACATGACTGAGTGACTGAATTGAACTGAACTGAAACCGTCAGTAACATAAGAAAAGGATATAAATACATGGGAGTTCTCAAAACTTTATTTTCCATGTTTTTAAGAAATTTTGAAAAATGTGATTTATCCAGAGAGAATAATACAGAATTACTCCTGGGATCTAATAAACAGGGTTTCAAAACAGAACAAATGTGCCAGAATGAGAGCTACACTGTAGACTCCGAGAGATCCAGTTCAGACTGGATGTGGAAGTAAATGTGGTATTTTACAGAAACTTTGAAGAGTGTGAGAATATTTAGTTAACAGTTTTAAAAAATAAGGAAATTTAAAAATTATTTGAGTATTAACCCTAGCAAAACAAAATCACACACACACATGGAAATATAGTTACGGTACTCTCCTTGACTTAGCAGAATCTTATTATCAAAGCAACCAACGTGGGTTTAATCTGTGTCATATAGCAACACGGGCAGGATGTTTGCATGGGCAAGGGGTGAAAGAGAGGGGAAACACTAATTTTCCATAGTAGAAATCTGATAAATAATACTTTAAATTGATGAGTCAAAAAACAACAGTGTCTGCATACTATTTGTAAATTTGGAGGAAGATTACAGATGAAAGTTAAAATAATTTAAAGGGTTGCCTGCCTAAAGTCAAGAAAATGAATTTTTATACATGTCTTTTAGGACTAGTTAACATTTTAGTCGATGTTTCTGTTTTACTTTAATAAAACACAAAATTAATTGAAAATAAAGTTGATATATAATTTCCCAGGAAGTTATATCAACATCAGGATATAAATATTGTCTCTCCTCTCCTCTTGACTGCTGCTTTATCTCTTTATCCCATCTGAAGAAAAGACAAACTTGGAGTGAGAGAATTCACAAAAGAAGTATTCAAGAGATGATTCTCCGAAGAGATGCTGGCATCCCCAATTTGTCGCATCATCAGAAATGAAAGAAATTTCCAGAGTCACCCAATATTCAATTGGCTCTTCCCTTGTTAAGTGAATATTGCATTGATAGCCATAGCCTGAGAAGTTCACCTACACATTCTTCCAGACTGCACCCTCACATTCGAGAAAGTCTATTTGTAAGTGCCATCTTGTAACTCCCTTTAAACAAAGAAAAAAAACTGTGTTGTTCACAATCAGGTTCTACAAGGATAAGTTGTTAGACACAGCAAGTCTCTGACCAACAACCCTGAGAGGAATTCAGGATGAAAAATAGAATGGGGCACCCTGTGCTCTGGATAAATAGGTCCCATAGACAGATGTATGTATCTCAGGAAGAATTTATTTTAGTGGACCCAGATTCTCACATCTTCCCATGTAATCAAAAAAGCAGTAAAATCATCAACCTGAGATATCTGTTATTTGTGACTAGCAGTAGCCTTTTACCAAGATGTATGCTTGACCGCATACATGGCCAAAAATATATAAACTGGCTTCTCCTCTACCTCTTGGGAGAAATTTCCTCAGAGCTACTGAGCAGTTGTCTTCCGGCTATCGTCTTGCCTAAGGTCCCTGAATAAAACTTAAACTCACAGCTCTTAAGTTGTGTGTTTTTCTTTAAGTTAACATTCCCCCTGGAAACTCTTCCAGAAGCAAGGACATCCCTTCCGGAAACAGAAAGCAACTGCCTTTCAGGAGCCCCACCTCCCCATGCACCGATATTCCAGCTGATGGAGGGAGCAAATCTTTTTTTTTTTTTTTAAATTAATTTATTTTCATTGGAAGCTAATGACTTTACAATATTGTAGTGGTTTTTGCCATACATTGACATGAATCAGCCATGGGTGTCCATGTGTTCCCCATTCTGAACCCCCCTCCCACCTCCCTCCCCATCCCATCCCTCAGGGTCATCCCAGTGCACCAGCCCTGAGCACCCTGTCTCACGCATCCAACCTGGACTGGCGATCTGTTGCACATATGATAATATACATGTTTCAATGCTATTCTCTCAGATCATCCCACCCTCGCCTTCTCCCACAGAGTCCAACAGTCTGTTCTTTACATCTGTATCTCTTGCTGTCTCACATATAGGGTTATCATTACCATCTTTCTAAATTCCATATATATCTGTTAGTATACTGTATTGGTGTTTTTCTTTCTGACTTACTTCACTCTGTGTAATAGGCTCCAGTTTCATCCACCTCATTAGGACTGATTCAAATGTATTCTTTTTAATGGCTGAGTAATATTCCATTGTGAATATGTACCATAGCTTTCTTATCCATTCATCTGCTGATGGGCATCTAGGTTGCTTCCATGTCCTGGCTATTATAAACAGTGCTGTGATGAGCATTGGGGTACATGTGTCTTTCAATTCTGGTTTCCTTGGAAGGAGCAAATCTTGAATGAAACAGTAGTCCAGCAGGGTTCATATCTTGCCAACACCATCTTTTCTGATGCACAACAAACATCAGCTAATGTAAATAGATAATCATCTAAACTCAGCATTCTGAAATTTTATGAAGGGAAATAAGTCAGGGTTTCCCCCCTCACCATGTTATAAAAAACAAAGAGAATTAACTATTGTTTCATTCTTCTTTCTGGTTTCGCTTCTTCTATGTTTGTCAAGCCATTTGCCTCTTGCTTTATTCTCCCTTCAATAGTTTATCCTTCATTTTAAAAATCCTTAGGAAACCCTTTGCTGTCTCCTACCAGATCAAGTTAATTATCCCAGCTATGGGCTTTCATATTACTTATTGTAATTTATTTATTCATTGTGCCACTCTCTGCTTGATTTTTATCTTCTTCTCAGAATGTAACATCCAAGGGGTCAGTGACTGTGTTGTTCTTACCACTGTATCTCAGTATGAGCTCTGCAGATTCAAGAACTGTTGTATATTTTATCTGTAAAACAAAATAATAATGTACCAGTGTCTAAAGTCATTGGGATGGTTAAATAATGCAATGTATATAAGGCTCATTAACTTACAGTAATTACTTAATAAATGTTATATTTTACTGCTATTCAACTTTTTATTACAGATTATTAAGGAACAGTCACAACAATAACAGAACAACAATGCAATTTCCAAACACCTACTTTAGAATAAACTAGAAGGGTTAAAGGAAACAGTATCACATTGTAATTAGACAAGCTTCCTAAGAACTGTGGTTACATAATGTAAAGTATAATGAGAATTTTGGACACACTAGAGAAGGCAGAAAATAAATTATGCATGATGAATAGGAAAGAAAAGTAAGATTCCCAAGTGTACTAAACATATAAAATTATTAAAGTCATATTGGACAAGGCTTTGCTTTGCACAGTTCTGGCCTTGGTACTAGTAAACATATGTAAGAATATTAAAACATAGTACCAAGTTTAATCAGCTTATATTAAGTGCTTAATTAGTATTTATTGATAAAATAGTTTATAATTAGTGGTTTTACACATTTCCCACAAAATGTAACATATCCTTCAACAGAAACATTTCTCTGCTTAGAGGAGGCCTAGTGAAACCAAGAAGAGGTTTAGAGCACCGAAGAATTGATGCTTTTGAACTGTGATGTTGGAGAAGACTCTTGAGAGTCCCTTGGACTGCAAGGAGATCCAACCAGTCCATCCTAAAGGAGATCAGTCCTGGGTGTTCATTGGAAGGACTGATGTTGAAGCTGAAACTCCAATACTTTGGCCACCTCATGTGAAGAGTTGACTCATTGGAAAAGTCCCTGATGCTGGGAGGGACTGGGGGCAGGAGGAGAAGGGGACGACAGAGGATGAGATGGCTGGATGGCATCACCGACTCGATCGACATGAGTTTGAGTAAACTCCTGGAGTTGGTGATGGACAGGGAGGCCTGGTGGGCTGCAATCATGAGGTCGCAAAGAGTCGGACACGACTGAGCAACTGAACTGAACTGAACTGAAGCAGTTTTGCAGGACTTCTCAATATGATTATTCAAGACTGTCTCCACATATACAGCCTTTCTTCCCTAAGGTGACCAAAACTGAGGCTTTTTTACTCTCCCCTAAGATTTACATTTCCCATCTCTTCCTGATCCCCCCCCCACCCCTTTTTTTTACTTTCTTCCTCTGGGACCTTGCTCAGTTTTCTGCTTTTTCTTTATCTTCTAATTTTCCCATTAGGCTGTAGACTGTAGATACACTACACACTCCATCTACAGAAAAAGGCACATAGATATAAGCCTAGAACGTTTTGCACTTAGTTTCATAAGATTCGTGAGCCAGTCTGAGAATCATTTATGAATCGTAAAGTAGACAGTGTTTCTGCAGAGCACCACTCTATTTCTTTTCTCTGTCATCCTAAAGGAATAGCTTGTACTTGATATTTTGCTTCCTCCCCATTCATTCTTTCATTCTATTCTGGAATTTGGCTTTCGGCTCTTCCTGTTGAAATGCTCTTGCCAGTCACTAGAGTATCTTATATAAATAAAATACCATGCAACAGACATGGTTGTTGTCTCCATAAGAACTATACTGTTTCACTCTTCTTTCGGTTTATATTTTCACAAACTTTTTGCAAAGTTTACACTACAAAAATTACAATTGTACATGTTTCAATGCTGATTTAACTGAAATTGTGTATTACCATATGCTATAATTCAGTAATCTCATTTTGTTGCAATGGTTTTTCCTCTCTGGAAAATCATATTATGTTAGGATTCTGGGAAGTGAGCAGGCACTGTGTTAAAGCTGTAAAAAATGATTTGCTATATGTCAGAATCAACAGACACTTTTCAGTTTCCATCTGCCTAACACCTCTGTTGCATTATTATTTCCTTCTTGAAGCTATATTTTTCTTTGTGTTTGCTGATCCTACACTTTTCTAATCCAATTTCTCTGGCCCATTACCTCAAGAGACCTGGTTTTATTCCAGTTCTTTCTCTAGTCTAGGGCCTTCCAAAATAATTCTCTGCAATGATGGAAATGTTCCATAGCTGCCTAATACAATAGCCCTATGGAGCTATTGAGCACTTGAAATATAGCTAGTGAAACTGAGGAACTGCACTATAAATTTTTATTCTCTTGAAACTGATTTAAATTCAAATAATGACATGTGGCTAGCAGCTACCTCATTGGGCAGTATAGCACTAGAGAGTAGTCTGGTTTTGAAGATATTTTTTTTTCTCAGTTGCTTTAGTTGCAAAAAAGGGGGAGCGGCATCAGAACAGCTGGCTGCAATGATTTTTTCTACTTCCAGGTTTACATTCTGAAAATAAAATAACATGAAGAATGACATAAAAATAAGTCATTTTTCACATAAAAATGTCATGATTTCCTGAAAGCACAAACCCCAAAGATTTTCCCTTCTATGATATGAAGCAGTCTGAATACTAGAGAACACAATTAGTACTCAGTTAGTTATTGGAATTTATTCAGAGAGCATTTGCACAGAGGAGTAGAATGCCACTGAAGAAATTATAGTTTGCTAAGAGAGTAGGTCTTAAAAGTTCTCAAAAAGAAAAAAAAATGCAACTGTGTGATGATGGATGTTAACTAGTTTATTGTGGTGACTATTTCAAGATATACACACATATTGAATCACTGCTATACACTGAAATCAATATAATGCTAAATGTCAGTGACAAAAAAGAAATTATAGCTTGCTGTTGCAAGAAGCATACATATTGGCTACTTATGTCTTAAATGAATTAGAAAGCATTGACTTAAATTAGATAACAGAACTGATTTTGGATTTAATAATTATTCCATAATAATTTTAAATATTTATGAACTGTGTACATTATTTAAGGAATTTCCTCAACATGTTTTTTCAAGTGTCTGCACATAGTGGGCATTGAGTAAATGTGACTTATTGAAGAAATAATTTTTTGCATCTGTGCATGATTTTATTTGGGGCTTCCAAGGTGGTGCAGTGGTAAAGAATCCACTTGCAAATGCAGGAGACTCAAGAGACACAGGTTCAGTCCCTGGGCTGGGAAGATCCCTGAAAAAGGAAGTTGCAACCCACTCCGGTATTCTTGCCTGGATAATTCCATGGACAAAAGAGCCTGCCGGGCTACAGTCTACGGGGTCACAAAGAACAGGACACGACTGAAAGACTGAGCATGCACGCATGCGTTGTTTTATTTATTTTTACTGGAGTATAGTTGCTTTACAATGCTGTGTTTCTGCTATACAGTGAAGTGAACCAGCTATATGTACACTAATGCGGTTGCTGTTGTTTAGTCACTAAGCTGTGTCTGACTCTTTTGCAACCCCATAGACTGTTGCAATGGCAACCCACTCCAGTATTCTTGCCTGGAGAATCCCATGGACAGAAGAGCCAGGGGAGCTATGGTCTATAGGGTCACAAAAAGTCAGATACAACTAAAGCAACTTAACATGCAGACTGTAACCTGCCAGGCTCCTCTGTCCATGGGATTTCCCAGGCAAGAATACTGGAGTGGGTTGCCATTACCTTTTTTGGGAGGATCGTCCCAATTCAGGGATGAAACCCAGGTTGCTTACTTGGCAGGAAGATTCCCTATCACTGAGCCACACGGGGAGTCCATATGTATACTTTTATCCCCTCTTTTTGTATTTTCTTCCCATTTAGGTCCTCACAGAGCGTTGAGTAGAGTTCCCTATGCTATAGAGTAGGTTCTCATGAGTTATCTGTTTTATACATAGCAGTGTCTATATGTCAATCCCAATCTCCCAATTCGTCCTACCTCTGCTTTCCTCCTTGGTATCCATACATTTGTTTTCTGCATCTGAGTCTCTATTTTGAAGAACAATTTTAAATTAAGTTTTTTCTTTAAATACATCACATTTTAAATAAGAAAATACCCTATTGCCCCCTGGTGGTCAAATTATGTCTTATATTCTACACAGTTTACCTCCTGCCCTACATTCCCATTGTTTGATTCAAGCTTTTTCTTATCAAAGGCAGGGTTTTGGTGCAGATCTATTTTCATTCCAGCTGTGACTTTTTTGAGATTAATAATTATACCTGACATGTCTGAGCTGACTCAACTGCTGTATCTAACGTCATTCCTGCCTCAAATCTACATTTCTCGGTCTCTGTTTAACCTTTACCTCTCTTTCCTTCCCTTGCTCCCTTTCTCCTCCCTTCCTCAAATGATGACACACTTCATGCACATTTGCAAGGATGCACATTAATTTAGCTTCCTTTCTGTACTTCCTGTTCAAATTAACTTGGAAGGAATAGCAAAATTATACTATTAGACAGCCAAAGCTAATGATCTCTAGTTCAAATCTCTCATGGAAGAAGCTAAGATGTATGTCCCAAGGGGCGTTTAAGATAACAGTGTCAATAGTAAGGTGTTAGATATCCTGCCCACCACTCAAGCCTTTCCCTTCTGTATTCCTTCTTAGTTTCCTTCTTAATTTCTTGCACAATTGCCTTAAAGTCAGGGATTTTTCACTGTTAATTTCATACACAAATATTCTTAAATTTTGTGCCAAATATAGTTAGGTACAAGGCAGACACTTCCTTCCCTTATGAAAATTATAGCCTAATAGAGGATACAGATAAACAGGATTTACAGTACGATGTGATAGTGCATTAAAAGGACAAATAGAAGTTACTATGGAGAATCAAGACAAAATTGTTCTGAATCAAGATGCGAAGGATCAAACAAAAACATTTCTCATGAGAAGCAGTGGCTAAGTTTTGGTCAATGTTGCAATTTCAACAACCACATAGTAGTAAATTTGGTGGTAGCTATAAGAAATCTGGCCATGTGGTATAAAAGCAAAGCAATTTATCTTTCTACAGGACAAGTTTGTTTAGTAATAGGGATTGATTTATAAAAAGAAAACAAAAACAAACTCAGAACTCAGTCTGTTCCAGATTAAATACCTGAGCATCCCCTAACCCAGGCAAAGAGAAATGTGAGGAAAGAAGAGAGAGAAACAAGTAAGCTGACAGGAAGTTCATTAGATTTTACAATCAATTGAGTAAAAAATAAAAGCACTAATGTGCTTCAGAAAAAAACCACTTATGAAGTTCTAGGCAGATAATAGGGAGTTTATATAAAATAAGTGCTCAGACTTTATTTCAATAAGATAATTTTTTTAAGAACTCAGAATGTATGAAAATTTTTGCTACATTTTGGGGGAGGTTAGTTCCAAAAAAGTGACAATTTATATTGGCATTTAGGAAAAAAGAACAATATTTTGAGGGTCAGAATTAGTTACAAGTTCCAGATTTTGTTTTAAAAAAGAATATTGTTTTAGGAAATTATATTTTATATTTTAATGATAATGGAGAATTTGTCTTTTGAGACATATACAATTGAGGATTTTAAAGTTTACACAAATACCATAATTGTGACTAAAAGGACTTCCTGTGTAGAATGTATTGCAATTGCTTTTTGGCTTCCACTCTTGTAGTCATTAAGAATAAATGTCAGTATTTGTAAAGGCACAAAATATTGTCTTGCTGCAATGGTAATGATTTTCAATAGTCCAAGAACAGGGAAGGAAAACAAAATGCATTTAGAGAGTGAAGATAATTTAAGAAATATATTACCACTCAGGAAATTCTTAGAGTCTTGAGGACCTTGAGACTAAGAATACTGTGATTGAGAACTGACATTTGTACCTGAAACACAATGGTTTTATTTTATTTTAAATCAGCTAATATCATTTATAGTTAAAAATTTTATTGAGGACATTATATACAATACATTCTTCAGCTCAAACTGAAACTTATGGTAAGTATTCATTTTATGGAGGATTAATTATTTATTGAAGTCAGAGACATAATGGAGAATGTGAATAATGCAGTATATTGTACTCTCCAATAATTTGTTTGCTTGAAAATAGCCCAGATTTTCTTTTCAGTAGGATTCCTCACTCTTCACTCAGTTTCCTTCCAGCTAAGCTATTCTACACTTGTTTTGAAACTCCAAAGAATTCTGAATTGCTTTGTGAAGTGAAGTCGCTCGGTCGTGCCCGACTCTTTGCGACCCCATGGACAGTAGCCTGCACCAGGCTCCTCCGTCCATAGGATTTTCTAGGCAAGAGTACTGGAGTGGGTTGCCATTTCCTTCTCCAGGGAATCTTCCCGACCCAGGGATCGAACCCAGGTCTCCCACATTGTAGACAGATGCTTTACGGTCTGAGCCACCAGGGAAGTCCAGGGTCCCAATTATTTCAGTTATTTGGGGATAACTCAGCCTACTATCCTCTGACATTTAATAGAGGTGAACAATGATGCTTCTACCTTACATAATTCTATGCTTCCCCATGCGTAGAGAAGTAACAAGACCATGGTAAATAGGCCCTTGACTCCAGAAGAATGCAGAACACCATTTTTTTTTCAATTAAAAACCTCCCCAATTGAAATGCAATTAAAATGATCATTCAGGGTGTTATTAAAGGGGAAATGAACTTATTAAAAGGCAGCACACAGTAAGCAAAGGCAGTAACAGTGGAACTGTGCTTTGACAACTATCATTAGAGCTGACATCGTTCTGCACATATTATATGCAGAGCTAAAGGCTCATAAGGAAAGTAAGATTATCGTCTCAACATACTTAACGAGTCCAGGTAGAGCTAATTCAGGGTCCATGTTCTTAACCCCTAGTGGGTAACCTCTTAACCTCTATATTCCAAGCCAATTTACAGTCCCCAAACTTTGGTTTGCTTTAAAATTAGTTTAAACAAATTATTGCAAATTTAGTAAATATGAAGTGAGGTCCAGGGATCAACATTTTAACTGCAGCCCAGATACAAATGTAGACAAACCAAAGTTCTGGGATATACTGGCTTGGCAGGAATCATGAATACACCAATGGAGTTACACCTGCGAGCATCAGGTATTTGGTTTGTGCAAGTTGGAGGAGCCAGCTTCTTGACTCAATACCCTTCACTCACCATCAGCAGCCTGCACGCGTCACTTGCCGAGCACCAGGTAAGGTCCCTTCTAGGGATTCTTTGTTTAGCCAAGCAAAGAGGCACTGCCTTCTTTCAAACACTTACTCTTCCTAATGTAACTGCTTCGGCTAAGCATTGGCATCTTCTTAGAATATTATGCCAAGAAGAACATAATACTCTTCCCAGATCCTCTGGGACTGCTAAGTGGGGAACATTGAAAAGCAACTCTTTCCAAGTTTTACTAAGAGCCATCAGTGACAAGTTAAATTCTAATCCATCTTCTAAACACAATTAATGGAAATGCTGAAAGGAATGGACTCAGAAGTAGCCAGCTCTTATGTAATAACCATTTCCAGTTTCATTGTAATTTGTCTATAAAAGTGTTAAACAGCACATAAGCCAGTTAGAATATTCATCTTTTTTCAAATTTTTTGTTACTTCTAAGCACCCATTCTTCAATTGTACTCTTTTCTAAATTTATTTTATTTTGTACTCAGATGCTCAGTCGTAGCCAGCTTTCTGCGGGCCCATGGACTGTAGCCCTCCAGGCTCCTCTGCCCATGGAATTTTCCAGGCAAGAATACTGGAGTGAGGTGCTGTTTCCCACTCCAGGGGATCTTCCATACCCAAGGATCAAACCCATGTCTCTAGCGTTTCCTGCATTGGCAGGTGGACTCTTTACCACTAGCACCATTTGGGAAGCCCATTTCATTTTACAGATGCTATTATTTATAACCATATACACTTGATTCAGTTTTAGTTATCACACCAAGTTTTACAATGTCTGAGAAGTGCATGGGGCACTGAAGATACTTTAGTACAACAAATGAGTGTATTCTAAGAAGCGCTATAAAATATGAAACAAAAATGTGTTTCGGTAGAATTACTGATTTTGACAAATTTTGCTATAAGCATTAGTATTATTAATATATAATTAATATATATTATTAATAAATTCATTAATGTAATGAATTTCAACATGTGATGTATTTTTTGAATGATAAATTACTTGGAGATACTAACTTGAAGGTGCTCTGCTAGGACTAGGTCCCAGATTTTAAAAATGCAGTAGCATGGAATATGCAAAAAATCAGACAGTCAATCTAATAGTGTTCTTGAGTGTCACATTATATACCACCAAAAAGTTTTGTTCATTAAAAGGTCCACACTGGAAGTATGGACTGCATTTCTG